>NW_027614129.1:0-29676 GCF_965212315.1 Lampetra planeri
AATGTTCCATTTCTCCTTTTCAGCCAGCGACTCCTCAAAACAAAGGTGAGGAAGCTCACACAGAACAATGGAACAACGGAGGCAAAGATCTCAAGAGAACTAGTGATTTCAGTTTGTTTTGTTGTCTCTAACAGCGGCTGAAGGGAGTCCGGCTCATTCCACGGTGACTTTGGTTGAAGGGGACTCACAGGCAGCAGATCCCTGGGACCTACCGGAGCTGAAGGACACGGGGGTCCCATGGTCAGGTGAGTGTCACAAAGGGTTAACAGGGAATAAAAACCAAATACTCAGCTGGAGACATGATGCATTGATCTCTTCTGTCCGTTTCTGTGCATTTCTTCCTTCTCATGTCTCCATCAGCTTTGGACACGAGAGCAAAGGTGCTGAGAGTTTTGGTGTCTTTTGCAAAACTGTTGCTGCTGCTGGGTTTCCTCTACATGTTCATCTGCTCTCTGGACATCCTCAGCTCCGCCTTCCAGCTGGTTGGGGGTGAACACACACACTCACACACACACACACACACACACACACACACACACACACACACACACACACACACACACACACACACACACACACACACACACACACGCGTGTGCGTGCTATGATGATTTTAACTGTTCTGTTTGCTTCTGTGTGCAGGTTAAAACGGCGGGGGACATATTTCAGGACAACTCGGTTCTGTCCAACCCTCTGGCCGGCTGGTCATTGGCGTTCTGGTCACTTTGCTGGTTCAGAGCTCGTCCACGTTCCTCCTCCATAGTGGTCAGCATGGTGTCCTCCGGATGTGAGTACGGATGCTTTCTTCTAAATAGAAACATGTACACTATGTACATGTACATATGTACTATGTACATGTTAGAAACATGTTTCACTTGCCGTGTGAGTGAGAAATTCGTTTAGTTCTTTTTTCAAACCGCAGACAGGAAGTTACCAAATGGAACGCCCTCCTACTGACTCCAACTCAGACCACCCCGAGTTCAGAATTCAACATGGTGTCGTAGCACAGTCTTGTCTGTCAGTAGACAACTAGGTTTGGAAATTACGCCTGGTGATGTTTTATTTCTCCCGTTTTCCTTTTCTCCTGATCAAGAATATTGTCATCCAAATGGATCCATTGTACACACATCGGCAGGCTGTGGTTCTTCCTCCAGGCCTGTAGGTGGCGCTAAAATTCACCAGCAACACTTCCTGTCTGCCTAGCAAGTAGAACAATCCGAAATGTGATTTTTGACAAAAGAAAGTGAACAAAAATGATGCCGATTTCCCTCAATTTGAGTCGCTGACATCTGACTTAAACACAGAAAACACTGAATAACTGATCTCTGAGTGGCAATTCCATGTTAGCACAGCAAATTCAACTGCCCAGTAAGTGACTTTTTCTTGTTGCAGTTACTGTGGGAACAAGATCTGCTCACTTTCAGTCGCTATCGTGTGACGTAAACAAAGAAAAAACACTGAGAGGCGTCACAACGCAGAGCTACGAGACCGATGAACGCAGGAATAGAAACATGAAACCAAACGGACTATCTGCTGCTGCGTGAATACACACCTAACCACCTGTGTGGACGGGCAATAAGACCATTCACACCTTTTTCCTCTTATCAGTTTACTACCACTACTACATCTCACTGCTGGTGATGCAGTCAAATCAGAATCTAGAATCTTCACATTGTGTCACGTTTACATCTTTACATCTTTACATCTTCACCGTTCACGGATGCAGACGACGGTTTGTGTTTTGGCAGTGCTCACGGTCCAGCTGGCTGTTCCCATCATCATGGGCACCAACATCGGCACCTCCGTCACCAACACACTGGTTGCCATGACGCAGGCTGGTGACCGCAGCGTTTTTCGCAGGTAGTAAATGTATGTTTCGAGTCCTTGACTTCCCTGGTCTGCTGCTCAGGTACATTCCTGTACGATTATTGCGTCTCTATCTACTGAACAACCTTTCATATCTGAATAAAACATCACATAAACACTCTAACACGCTGTGACACACACACACACATTCTGAACTCATCAGAGGGTCAAGGATACGTTCATGCAGCAGTAACAGTCCCAAACGTCAGCAGATAGAGATTCA
This sequence comes from Lampetra planeri, assembly GCF_965212315.1. Classification (NCBI taxonomy): domain Eukaryota; kingdom Metazoa; phylum Chordata; class Hyperoartia; order Petromyzontiformes; family Petromyzontidae; genus Lampetra; species Lampetra planeri. The sequence goes on from NW_027614129.1 coordinate 2,090, forward strand.
ACAGCGGCTCGGCATTCAAAGAACTCACACACTGAAATCTAGAAAGAAAGACGAGGGACAAACATAAACAACATATGCACTCATAAAATGCATAAACTCCCATGACAGCGATAAGACACAGACATAAGATAAGAACAGCAAAAAGTATAAGGAAAACAAAAAACACAGAGTAAATCTTTCTGGAAAGTTCCAAAGTCAATCATGTTACGTAAGTTGTTTTCAGTGTCTGAGATATGAAATAAAGTGAATGACACTGTCATGGAATAAAGTTGTTAAAATGAAACTACAAAAAAAAAATGAAAACACACTTTCGATTATGTATTTGCGTTCATTTTTCCTATTTTCTTACAATTTCTGAAACTTATTTGTAATTGTCACAGTCTCACACAACATTTCCATTTCATGGACGTCAGTTTTCCCAATTATAAGTATACATGTTTTTTTTTTTTATATTTAGAGATATTTTCCTGTTGTCAGTTGTGTTATTATTATCAATTATTATTATTATCAATTATTATTATTATTATCAATTATTATTGTCTTTTATATTTGATCTCTCATTAATTAACATCCAGATTATGTGAATAGCAACAAAATCAAATTCTTCATTGTAAAAAAAACACTGCGGTAGCTCCCGTGTGAATGGGGTCAAAGGTCATTCTCTGTTGCACTGTCTCAGGGCCTTTGCAGGGGCCACAGTGCACGACTTCTTCAACTGGCTGTCAGTGCTGGTGCTGCTGCCCCTGGAGGTTGCGTCAGGTTACTTGTTCAAAAGTCACCAAGGTCATCATCGACTCCTTCAACATCCAAAGCGGAGAAGCTCCGGACCTGTTGAACGTCATCACTGACGTCCTCACTGAATCAGTCATACAGGTGTGTGTGTGTGTGCGTGTGTACGTAACGCTCCTCATATTCTTAAAGTCTTCATTAATCCCCACAGCTCTGACCAGGGGATAGAAATATAACATCATATGAAGAACAACTATGAAAAGTAACGCAAACAGTTTCACAGATGTAACATACGTAACATGCACATGCAACCGGGAACATACTGATGCAAACATCCAGGAAAGGAAAATACAGTATGTGTGATGTATGAGTTTAAGTTAAGTAGAGATACAAGTGAAACAGTAAGAATACTGCACCTGCATGAAATCCAGTATCAGTAAAACATGGATTTGCCCTTGGACCAAGACCAAGATGTCATAATATGACAACTAATAATGTATAACAACAACAACAACAACAACAACAATACTACTACTACTACTACTACTACTACTAATAATAATGATAATAAGCATCATATGCTCGTGAAATCGACTCAGTGATGTTTTAGTGCTGTACGTCACTCTTGATGTTGGTTTCTACATTTTCCTGTGTCTTCAGCTGGACGAGTCGGTCATCAGTGGGATTGCTACCGGAGACCCAGAAGCCAGAAATAAGAGCCTGATAAAGAAATGGTGCCAAACCTTCACTAACACCGTGAGAGCAAACACGTCAGGGAGGTCGACCAAGTCTTCAAAAAAACTCGTTGGACTTTTGTGAGTTTACGCTGACGTGTGTTTCAGACCACAATGAATGTCACGGTTCCCGGTCCGGACAACTGCAGCTCCCCGTCACTCTGCTGGGTCGATGGCAACTACACCTTCACACTGAAGAACATCTCTGAGACGTACAACATCCAGAGATGTGAGTACGGATGTCACACAGCAGCTCATTCATAAACTAAAACCCCTCCCCTCCTTGTGTCCTCCAGGCAGACACCTCTTTGTGGACGTGAATCTTCCGGACCTGGCCGTGGGTCTGATCCTGCTGGCGCTTTCTCTGCTGGTACTTTGCTCTTGTTTGATCCTCATAGTCAAGCTGCTCAACTCCATGCTGAAGGGACAGGTGGCGGTGGTCATCAAGAAAATCCTCAACACCGGTGAACACACAAGCAAGATGGACGTCTTTACTTCACAGTGATTTGCGTTACTAACACGTGAATGTGTGTGTGCAGATTTCCCGTTCCCGTTCGGTTGGGTCACAGGCTACATCGCCATTTTGGTGGGAGCTGGAATGACGTTCATAGTTCAGAGCAGCTCTGTTTTCACCTCTGCTATCACTCCCCTCGTTGGTAAGACCACCCCCCCTGTCCGTCATCAAACAGACTACAGATGGTTTCTTGACAAATTGCATTTTAACTTCTGGAATATCTGAAGTTAACCCCTGAACACCAACGGTATCCCCAGCGCTACATTCATGCTCGCATACTGTGGAATATCGTAGTCACGTCACTATGTGCGCTATGAGAAGACGTCCAACGGTTCCTGAAGCTGAGAAGTTGAACTCGGGTCCCCAACCTTGTGTGGTTCTACAAACAGAAATGTAATTACGGTACTCCAAAGGTATTGGTGTCAAAGGTTGTCTCATCAATCACTCTAACCAACCAGGAATACATCGTTCTGAAGTACTGATTTGATTTTAAGAGACAGAGGCCAAGGAAAATGAATATATTTGTAAAAAAAAAGTGTACACCCGGCTCCAGGTGACTGATGATGTCACCTTCATATTCTTCACTCTTCTGTTGTCTGATAAATCGGTCAAACACGTTGGTCATGAACCTCCAGTCGTTCTAAACGTCCATAAAATACCAATAACACTAGCATGCACACTAGAACTAGAGTTCAGTTCTTCAGCGAGAGCATTCAAACATCAGTCAAACATCATCAAGTGCAGGTGGGTGATGAACCTGTGCTCTCTTTTGTCAAATAGGCATCGGTGTCATCAGCATAGAGAGAGCATACCCACTGTCTCTGGGTTCAAATATTGGCACCACCACTACATCCATTCTGGCAGCCATGGCGAGTCCTGGAGACACGCTGGCTAATGCTCTGCAGGTCTGTAGTCCAACAGGTTGTTTGTTCAAGTCGACCTTTTTGGTCCTTTTTCTTGACATCTATTTATGTTTGGGAAAGTCACTTAACGACCACGTCCCCCTGTTTAAAATGTAACAGTGCTTTTTTAAAAAATTTTTCATGGATGTTCTCAACGGTTTCAAATGTGGAGATGTGTCAGTGTTTGAATGGCGTCAACAACTGTCCAACTCCCTTTAAAAAACTAAATCAGTACACAATTAGACATAGAGACTAGGTTTTTTTGTACAAATTGTTCAGATGCAACTTGGATTGTAATCCTGTTTTTTTGTGTTCTACGAGCCTGAACTCGCATCGGCTGTCTCGTCCCTGAGCCGCTTATCGCTTGATTTCTTTTTATTCTGCATTTCTTTTTCCCACTTTCCAAACAAGTTGACGGCTGTTTACTGATGCCAGTGTGACAGGTTGTACTGTTACAGCTGCCAGCCAATCAGACGGGAGTATTCACCCAGACCATGGTAGAAGTAGCTTTGGTTTAACTGCATGCGCCTTAAATACGGAGAATAGTGACGTGTTCATGTTTCTCCCAGATCGCCCTCGTACACTTCCTGTTCAACATCTCCGGCATCATTCTGTGGTACCCGGTCCCCTTCACGCGGCTCCCGATCCGGCTGGCTAAAACCCTGGGCAGCATCACTGCCACCTACCGCTGGTTTGCTGCGGTCTACATCGTCTGCTGCTTCTTCCTTCTCCCCCTGTTGGTCTTCAGCCTCTCCCTCGCAGGCTGGCGGGTGCTGGTTGGTGTGGGAGCGCCCCTGCTGGCCGCGCTGATCATCATCATTGTGATAAATGTGCTGCAGAAACGGAAGCCCGGGTGTCTGCCTGCGGTGCTGCGATCCTGGGACTTCCTCCCTCTGTGGGCTCACTCTCTGGAGCCCTGGGACAAAGTGGTGGGGGTGATTACGGCCAAATGCTGCTGCTGCTGCAGATGCTGCCAGGTGGTTGACGGCGGAGACGGCGTGGAGACAAGAACTGTGTACGATAACCCTGCAATGTGTGCAGCGACGGAGGTGGAAAATGAGATCAAAATGGAGCTGAAGATTCTGGAAATGACTCGGCTGTGAGGTTCCACAGACGATCAATCATACGAAACCACAAGAAGTACTACGACGCATCGGAAATGAGGGAAACGGCAGAATTCAAACTAAACCCCCCACAATGGCACAAACTGAACACGCTCACAACTGGTGATTGGTATTTGATTGAATCACTGTTCGTGTCCGTTTCAGTGACTCATCCACAGAATTGTTGTGTCTTTTTTACAATGTTGTGGTGAAAGTGGAACACAAACAATTCACTTTTCACCTGGATTACTGGAACGTCACGTCCACAGCAGGTGGACCGCTGCTTGAAATCCTCAGCACTGAACACTGGCTGTTTGGAGTTTGTTTGTTTGTTTGTCAACAAATCCCATGATATTGATTGTTTTTTATCTCAGCACCTGATAACTTGCTCACTGTGTATAAAACCTACGGTGACGTCCTCAACACATCGTTTTAAGGTGTGGAATGATTTTGTAATCACAAGACATAATTGTATTCAAGGAATATGTCGGTTGGAACTAGATGAATGTACATGTACATAAAAGTTGTCAGCTTTGATGGTGAGAGTTCAGTCATACAGAGCTCTCCTCGTGGGGTTGTTTGTTCCGTTCCTGGACTGATCTTATCGTCTCAGATGCTTCTTTCTATGAGCAAACCTTTGGTCTGGACACGTGTCGCCGTGTTATCAGCTTTCAAAGCAAAGGGGACCGATAGGAATGAGAGCGATAGATGAAGAACGGGCCCCGCATGACCCATTTTATCATTATCACAGTGATGTGCTTCTGGTTAATTTTTCAGCTCCTGGGATGGTAAATGTCATAATCATATATATGCAAAATCATATATATGCATTAGTTTTTTATTGAATTATTGGACATATATTTCAGTTTTGTTAATGCTCTTTTTACACGTCTTTTTTTTTCTCCACCAGAATCAGAGTTTCAGGAAAAGTCTCTGTGATTTCAGCTCCAAGTCAAAAACGAACAACCAAAGTTAAATAAACGAAATAATTTATTACTTTCAAACCCAGAGGCAAATGGTGGTTACAGTCATGACAGATAATGAAGTTTACACACAGTACACAACCACTTCCGTTATCAACACTACTTCTTAAACTACAGTACCTTCAAGGACCTATGGTCAAAAGTGATACTTACTAGAGGTACTTCTTCTATTCAAAGTACGACTGAAGCATAAATACATCAACACAATCATACAATACATTTGTACCTGTAGCACCATTCATCATCTCATACCAGAGAGGAGACGAGTACTTTAAAGACGTGTGGGCTCTTGGTGTCGCTTTGTGCCTCTCCGACACCCAGGTGGTCTCGACCGCTACAGCCGGTCCAAGCTTGTGCAAAGATTTGTGTCCGAAAACCAAAGTAAACAGCCTCCATCGACCATCACTACATGAATGGAAACGGATTCAGGGGGGTTGATGCATCGCTTGAATAAAACTACGGGATGAAAAGCACCAGGAGCTTAGAAGGGGACGGGTCCGTAGTAGGCGGTGTAGGCCGCCACGATCCCCGCCGTGTCGGCCATCTCGTCGCAGGCGACGTTCAGCTCACACACCTCCCTCAGGCTGGAGACGAGGAGAGGAACCGTCAGCAAACGACAACAAAAACAACAACAAGTCAAGTACTTCTGGGACAAAGGTGAAGAGGTTTACCTCTCCAGCTGGACGGGGGACAGGTCACCCCCTGGCGCAGCACGTCTGCTCCTCAGGAGAACGGCAGCCAGGTCCCTCTTCATCACCACCTGAGCCTGGTCGGCTGCAAACCAACGGGGCAAACTTACAAACTCAGGCCTTTCCCGCAGACACACGGCTCCACAGAGACGTACCTTCTGTGCTGGCTGACTCTGAGGAAGAAGAAGAGGAGGAGGAGGAGGAGGAGGAGGAGGACGAGGAGGACGAGTCGGACGCTGAGGAGTCCGCCGAGTCCGACTCGGAGGACGAGGACTCAGAGGAAGAGTCGGAGGCTGATGAGTCGGAGTTAGAGTCGGAGTCGGACGCCGAGGAGTCAGAGGAGGAGTCGGACGCCGAGTCAGACTCAGAGGAGGAGGACGAGTCCGACGCCGAGGAGTCAGGGGCAGCAGGTGCAGCGTCGTCGGCTGTGTCCACGGCGTCGTCCACGACGATGTCGGGTTCGACAGCTGGAGACAGACGTGAACAAAGAAAGGACGTGAGTTCCCACGGACCCCCGTCAGACGGACAGGAGACCTGCTGCTTCCTACCTCCCATGGACCAGCACACGGACAGGAGGGCGCAGATGGAGAGGAGAGTCAGAGTCTTCATGGTGCCTCGGAGTTTGTCTCACTGCAGACAAGTTGCTTCTTCTTCTTCTTCTTCTTGGGACGTCCCGTTCTGTGTCTTTCCCTCGATGCGAGGTCGTTTATATTCTGTCTGACCAGACCCCCCCAATGCGATGACCCTCTGATTGGCTGGAGAATCAAATGTCCTCCACTTCCTTCTTGTCATGAAAGCTCCCATAAACACCCACGCAGCCCTGGCACACAGTCCACACACACACACACACACACACACACACACACACACACACACACTGACACAACTTCTTGGCATTTGTCTTGGGATTGTATGCGCGCGCAAAAAAAAAAGTTCCTAGATGGACATGTGGTCTTGTCCCGTCTCCACAGGTTCATACATGCATCTGATTTGTGTGAATGATGAGCTGCAGGACGCACATGTCACATCATGTCACATGTCACATCATGTCACATGTCACATCATGTCACATGTCATTTTCAACCAGCGTCTGACCGGTGTGAGGGTCCACAGTTGTCCTCAATCACTCCCCGTTGTTTACCATTCCACTCCGTCCTCCGACCTCTGACTATAAATAGTCCATCGCAGACCAGCTGATCTATGAAATACCCCAGAAATGTGATTAGACTTTAATCGGCGTGCCCCATGGGAGTGTGAGGTCGCCCGTCCAGCCACTGCTGGTATGTTACCATAAGTCTTTGCCCCAGATGTGATCTCTCACCCCCACAAACCCCAAACTATAGCCTGACGCGGCCACAGGCTACTAATCGAGCAGCAGTGCAGCCGTGAGCCTCATTACGCGACAGAGTTTAATTAGAGTGCTGCTTCCAGCCGCAGTCTGTCACTATTTACGGCTCGGGCCGCGCTCGCCCCGTTCCAAGTGGCGACCTGAATACACAACCCCCGCCTGATGGATCTCAGCGTTCAAGCAGCTAAATACGTCTGGATGCAAAGCGATACGCATGCGGCTTTGAATGCAGCGTGTCGGTTGCGGGTTCAAGCATGCATCCAGCTGTGGTTTACAGTTTTTTTTTCTTTTTTTATTGTTATTGCAACTTAAATACCATGTAGACAACCAGACCTGAATGCAAACACATCACTTGATGCAGATATGTCTCAGCGGCCCCAGCTGCTGCTGCTGCAGTGACCTCGTCGGCCTCCTTTCATTGGCCGGTTATTTCCAGCCGCTGGGATTTGTGTTGGACTGGGTGCTGTGTAATTTCAACGTCTGGTCCGGCGTCCATTTTTGTGGCTGCGTTTTATTGTATGTGTGTGTGTGTGCGTGTGTCTACATCTACTTTGGAGCGGTTCCTCGATGCTCCTTGGCAGACGTTCCTTGATGAATGATTGCATTTTTCATGTTGCTTCTGGTTCAGACATTCTTGAGCCAGCAGACTGAAAAACAAGCTCGCAGGTCCAAATCGAGATTTTATTCGTTGCGCAACATCGATATGGATGCTGAAGACTGAGTTTTAAAAACAGAAAAACAGAAAATATTTTTTTTTCTTTTTTTTTTTTTTACACTTTTTCTTTTAATTTCAACGTTTTTTTTTTAAATTTCTTTCCATTTTACACATGTTCGTACGCTGGTGTCTGGTGCCTACATACACATGCTAGTACAGAATAATCCACACATGCAAATATTTATTGTTATTTTGTTGAGCCATCTTCAAGCATCTTAATGAAAGACAAATTTGTCTTTTTAAACAGTCAGCAGCGTGGTAAACTGTCCAAGACAACGCAAATGTTATTGTCTGGATGTTATTGATAACACCCAGACAATTCCAGTTTTGTATCTTCTCTAATCAACAGTTTTCATGTGTTTTCTAATCCCCATTCAGCTTTTAACATGATTAGCTAACAAAATGTAGCATTAGCACACAGGAGTGATGGTTGGTGGAGAAGGCCTCTGTAGGTGGAGGTAGATATTCCACTAAAATCAGATGTTCACACCTTAGAATAGTCATTCACCACATGTCTAGACGAGTCTGATTCATTGAACATTGTCGTCATTGAAAAAAAAAAAAAAAAGCTTTTCTTTCAAAAAGGAGGACATTTCTAAGTGACCCCCAATCTTTTGAACGGTAGTGTACATCTATCCAATAAGGATAAATTCAGTACGTTTGGAATGCGACTCCTGGAGTCTGTGTGTGTTCCTGCTGCGTGAGTCACAGCGTCATGTCACCAACCAGCATCAAATGACCAGTTTGACCAGTTTGCCACCCCTCAAAGTAAATGGATTCTTCAACTTGGTTTTTTTTTTCCATCAGGGACTCGATATGTACGACTGGTGAAAGAAACAAATGCAAGTGGCTGAGCTCATCCAGACTGCATGATAAATCAGGTTTTAGAACAAGAAACAAGTTTTCCCGTTGGGGGGGGGTGGATTTATAAATAACGTCATTTTTAATTAAAATGTTCAACCGAAACAAGAACACCAGACATGTATTTATAATGCTGCTTTATACTAAAAAAAATATTTTTCACAGATTTAATTCACCTTATCTGTTATTTTACCTGTTAAAGTTTTGTTTTTTAACTTTTTCGTCGCAGACTGTAGATCGTCACGCCTTCAGGCCTCCGTTTGTCCTTTGAAGGAAAACACCAGTGTTATGTCACTTTGGCTCGCAGGCCTCCACCAGCTCTGGATTCATCTCCGTCTCCGCTGCAGCCGTAAACAAACACACACTGTACATTCCCATCGGCAGTCACCTGCCAGGCTTTCCCAACTCCGGATGCATCCGCTTGGCACAACAACACCGGTAATTACACTGATCCCAGTCTGGGCCTAGAAATTCCCTTTTAGTTCAAGAGAATATTTTTGGGACGAGACCAAACGTTTTCTGTCTTGATGTCTGCAGCCCATATAATGTTTTTTGTGTGTGTGTGTGTGTGTGTGTGTGTGTGTGTGTGTGGTTTTTCTTGCTCAGTTCTGTCTTTGTATTTGTGTCATCAGAAATCCTCATTCCCTCTTAAATTTGTTGCTCTATTTTCAAATGTGAGATGTCCTTGGGGGACGGTCCACCCCCTCGTCCACCAACGACTCTGCCCCGGGTACCTCGGGTACCTCGGGTACCCCGGGTACGTCAGGTACCTCCGTCCTGACCTCATTGTGTTGCGGTCGTGGACAGTGGAAGAAAACCTGCCAGATGTGTGCAGCTCGTGGTGGATGACATGTGGTCCACAGACATCGGCCGCAGACGCATTCACACTAGTGTGAGCAGACAAAACAGACACATGATATATGCACGAGGAGGAGGATGTCGCATAGTTTACTTATAGCACAGGAAGAAAAGAAAAAAAACTGCAGGTCAAGACATTCCTGTGAGATGCACCACAATATCTTCTCCGGTTGCTGCCGTCCTACAGTTCTGTTTTGGCCTCGGCTCCGGCCTGTTTCACCTCCTGCGCACATACAGACACAGCTGAGATCAGACGAGGACAGACCGATCTCTTCGTTCTCTTATGGCACAAACTTTCCACATCAGTCTTATTTATGAAAACGCAGACATTTCTTATCAATAAATTACTTCCAGACAATACAAATGCAGTTAAGTGCTTCATTCTTCGACTTCATGTGTCCTTTTTTCACCTTATGTGAACATTTGTTTGTAAAAGTCTTATAAATGCTTCTAAGGCACATCACAAAAACATTCAAGGAGGGAGATGGAAGCAATATACGGAGGCTCTAAAGTGCTTTTTTTAATCTTGTGTGCACAGGATAATAACTGGGGAGGACTTTTAACTTTATCAGCACTTCTGCTGTTTTTCAGAGACCATCACCGTATGTGTGTAACTTGCAATGACCAAATAAATGACCTGACCTGGTTATTTTTTAAGTTATTTTCGTAGAAATCTGTTCAGTTTTAGGCTTCAGTCGTTTAAACTAATGATGCAGCAGCTCTGTAGTTCAGGTACCTCATCACATCGTTTCCGCCGTTGACTTGATACGCGACATGTTTGTGGTCTGTAGGATAAACGGCGAGCGGACACATCCAGGAACATCTGGTTCTATTTCGTCCCGTCTCAGACGCCGTCACACCCAGCGGGACCTCGGTGTGATGTCACCCAGTGAATTAGTGCACGGAGGAGGTTTTTCCTGTCTGTTTGCAGCCACAGGCACGGTGACAACAAGACGCCTGTTCGCTCCTCATGTACGACTCCGGTGTGGTCCGGCCTCACGGCCACTTGTGTCTGTCCGGCTCTCAAGCATGACAAGTGTTCGTGTTTGTTTTAAACCCTCCGTGGGCGTATGTGCGCACATTAAAATCACTGAAGTTGGATGGTCGATGTTAAAAAAGTTAAAAAGGGGGACACAACAGGGTGAATGCATCGATTCATCAGTGAACCTGTGCTGCACAACACATGAATTATTATATTAATTATTATATTACTATTACTATTAGGTTTTTGCACAAATTAAACCTAAACTGTACTCACAAATATTTACACACAAACTAATTTCATTATGCATCTGTCTGCAGTTATTTTGTAATTCAAAACTGTTCCATGTAACTCGCTGATGCATTTGCATGGTTCAAATGTCTGTATTTGGGAATATTTGTACTTTCTTCCCTTCGTACTTTGACGATGTAGTATGACTTACTTACTAAGGACTTACTAATGTCGCTTGACTTCTTATGACCCATGACGTGGAGAGACGGTGACATTGTCAGTGGGATGTCCACAGTTTGACATCTGACGTTTGACATGGGCTCAAACATAAAAAAAAACATCTGACTGTGTTTGCTCAGGTACTAAATCGGTGACAAATCGGATCATTTTATCCCACTCACAGTCAGCTGAGACGCCCTCTGCTGGCTGATACAGAGAATGCAGGTTTAACATTTGTGCATTAGCTGCTCTTCTCAGAACCAGAAGTTCTATTCAACTCAAAGACAGTTTCATTGTGAAAGACTCCTGACTGATCAGTTCATCCCTCCCATCTTTCACGATGAAGTCCCCCCCACCTGCACACAAACGTGGAACATCGGTGGAACCCACCTTCAGATCCCCTCGCACGAAGGCCTGACAGAACTCCCGGACTCTCTCGGTGGACACGTCTCCCTCGGGCAGCAGCCACTTCATGTCAGAGTCGCCGTCATAGATGCCGACTCGGGGCAGGTCTTGGGACTTGAGGCCAAAGTAACCCAGAGACCTGGAGTTGGACTGGAGCGCTCCGTTGATCAGCACAAACAGGAACTTGGAGAGAGGCAGAGACAGAGATGTGTTTGATTCTTCTCCAACGGACTCAAAACCCCACAAATACTCTGCGACGAGGCCTCTCACCTTCCCCGTGAACTCTGGGGCCAGAGCCCCCAGACGCTGCTTCAGCTCGCTGAAGTCGTTGCTCCCCCTGTTGGCAAAGAGCAGGAGGTGTGTCTTCACCTCGGAGTTGAACAGACCCACTGCTGTCTGAGCGGAGAGAGGAGACACTCACAGCGGGGACGTGTTGAGGAACGAAAACAGAGTTTTCAGATGTTCAGTGAACAAGTTCAGTGTAAGTAAGTCAAGGGACCAGATCCTCCATTCTGTTCCGAAGACAAAGTCCGTAATGTCTTAAGATTTCATAAATTCAAGTTCATCGGGGCGATTCCACAACATTTTCTCAAGAATAGTCTCAAATCTTCCACATTTCTTGATTTTTCCGACTTACAAACATGCCTGCTTCGAGAATTAATATGAAATTGCAATGAATTGTGGAGAAGGAAGAGAAGAGGCCAAAAAACGTAATAACAAGAGATTATGTCCAATATTAGCTGTTAAATCTGCTAAATGTGGTTCTTGACACCAAATAAAAGAAAAATAAAGTTAATGTAGGTGAAGGGGAATCGATGAGGAGCTGAAACTATGACCTACTCGTCAAAACTTGTCTAGAATCTGTTGGAAAATATGATTTTAGAGGTTTGTCACCACAGGAATCATAAGACAAGTCAAGGTTGTCTTAAACTTGAAAAAACAAAGAACTTTTTTCAAGAATACAAATTTTCTTGAGAAAAAACAAATAAATTTGCAGAAAATATGTTCACACTTTATTATATCATTTTTTTCTCTTTTTTATTCTTAAGATTGAAGTTAAAAATGACACTAAGGAACTTTTTTCTTCGAAGGTTTGGTGAATCTGGCCCCTGGTGGCAGCCATTTTAGAGGAAACACGAGTCTGCTGTCGGCCTCGTTTAAAGCTACTGAGGAGTAGGTGGGCTAACAAGGAGGCGGAGCTAAGAGTTCTTTCTTCTCCTGCTTGCTCCGGTTCCGGGTCGCAGGTGAACGTCAGGGTACGAGACTCCAGCTCATCAGGGCCACATGAGGGACAGAAACCATTCACACTCACATCCACACCAGCAGCGTGCTTCCTTTAACGGTGAGAGGATGTCAGAGAACCTGGAGAGACCTCACGCTGAGGTTGTTGTTGTTGTGAGAGGTGACTGGGTGATGGGTGACGGGCAAAGCAGTTCTCTTCAGCGTACCGAATCACTAGAATCCGGTCATTGAAAAGATTTGTTGAAAAAAGATTCGTTAAATGAATCGTTCAGATCCGCTCACTTCCTAGAGACTCCCTAGAATCTACCGTTCCCCATCCAGTGGGAACCAGGTGAGACAGATTCATTTCACCCAGTTACATGTACGTCGGTTTGTACAGGCTAAGAAATATGAGCAAATCTACCACCAGTGGGAGGGGCCAAATCCCATTGGTTAATATGGTGGATGAATAAATCTATGATCTAATCTAATCTAAAGAGCCTTCATGCTTGGAAATCCATGAAAAATGTGAAAAAAAAAGTTTATAGGAGTTGAAGAGCCTTAGTTCTGTTGTTTGTTTGCACTATTTTCTGTTATGTAGTTTTTTGACTTGATTGTTTACATTTGTACATTTAGAATTCTTGTTTTACATTTGACTATTTGATATTTTTTTCTGTAATTTATCGTATTTTATTCTGTAATATATTTTTTTTCTACAAACGTACCGTAAACCGTGGGCAGTTGAATCACAGTACTGACGCTAAAGCTGCCTTGAACTTTGAACCTTCAGATACACTCCCAATGATTCATGTCAGTTGCTCCCGTTGATTCAGTACAGTTCATTCACCCAAAACGAATCTTGCGACCCCCACCCCACGTACCACTTGGTTGTACTCGGTGATGTATCGCACTTCGTTGACGGTGATGAAGTTCACCAGACCGTCGGCCTCTAGCTTGTCGGCCTCGGCAACGACCAGGTTCTCCTGATGGTTGTCTGCCTGGACCACACACACACGCACACACACACACACACTAACGTCAGCACACGACGGATCCTCGCGTGTGGCGCGAGCACAAATATGTGGAGAGTGACCACGTGGGGGACCTTTCTGAAAAGGGTGATGGTGTCTGAGCCGAGGCCGTACTCGGCCCTCACGTCCTTCTCGGTGCAAATGGCAGCAGGGACGGAATCCACTCGCCTCGCAGCCGCCTCCAGTCCGTCTTGTAGCACGACTGTTTTCTCCCTGAAGATCTCTTTTTTTTTCTTCAGATGTTTTTCGTCTGAGTCTGGTGTTCCATCTAAATACTTACAAAGAAACCATATTTCTATTCTCTTTCATTCCTAACTGCTCTGTTTTAACCCAGAGAGATGAGATGCTGATAGATAGAATTAAATAGGTTCATTCAAATGTTCATTCAAATAGATCCGTCTGTGTGTGTGATGACTCTGGGTGTGAAGGTGTGCTGCACTTTTGATTTACTGTTAAAGTAAATGAAAAAGATATTTTAATATCTGAGCATTCTATTCTCGTTCTTTCTTGACAGGAAATTAAATTAAATTCAAGGATTTCTGATTCCAAATTCCAGATTGCAAACGGTTTTAAAAAATATGTGTTTTTATTATAATTGAAAGACTGTCATGAATATTTTAGATGATGACATTTTTTGTTTTTTTTCCACAGTATTTTAAAATATTTTTTTACACATTTTTACATTTTGCTTCCCGTGGATCCCTGCTACCTACGTATACGTGTCAACACTCCAGTTAGAACCTGTCACACACAGCAGACATGTGTGTGCATGTGTAGAAGTCATTCATTAGTTATTCCTGTAGCTGAAGTAGACGTTAGTAGTAGTACTTTTTTTTGTTTAAGTTTCCAATCCATTCTGCTATTTTTCAGCGTATATAAAAACAGGTGTGTTGACAGGTGACCCCCTCCCCCTCCTCCCCCTCCCTCCCCCTCCTCCACCTCCTCCCCCCCCACGCTTGTTTGCGAGCGGGTTGAAGGAGTCAGGCCCACAAATCTTCCCGTGCGGAAGTATTTCCTGTCAAGCGGTGAACCACGTTCCCCCCCACAGGGACTCGGGCCAACGGGCTTGCCTCTGCGGGACCGCCGGCCGTCCTCCGTCCCTCCGGCTGCCAATAACCGCCGTGGCAGCAGTTGTACTTTTCCTTGAAATCTATTTGTGTGTTTGTCTTCATGTCCCTGCTGGTTGTAGGACGACGTCTGGACGTCAGCGTAGGTCTAATAAACCAAACCACGTTCGTCTGACCTCCAGGAATCCGATGATCACCACTTCGGCCGAGTCTATGAATTTCTCAACGGCTTTGAGGTCGGTCAGTCTGCGAAGCGAAGCGTCTGAGAAGGACAGACGCAGACACGTTACGCAAGGAGGCCGGCGACTCGTTTCTTTGTTCCAGCAGCGTCACTGTCTCAACAATACTGTAACGGGTCATTGTCGGTGGCAGAGAACTGAACGCCCTCTGGCCCCAGACAGAGATACTTACATGATGTGACAAATTAGATGAAAACTCCAGAGAGAATAAGACAGAATAAACCTGGACTGTCATTGACTGTGTACTGTGTAAATTGTCTTCTTCTTATAATGATTATAACCGACCCCAGAACAAATTTAACAACAACAAGTACTGTTTTGTATGTAGTGTATGTAGTTTTTACAGAACACACACCAATAATGGATTTGTAGAAAGGAGCGAACACAGACAACAAAGTCAATGTCCATTCCAGAAAAGCTGCGTTTCATCATCTTTCATGGAAACACGCTGCCCACGTGAGTTCTTTAGGATTCATCCCGAGTGTTTGTCTAAGATCGGAGTGAATACATTTACCTTTTTCTGTGGCGATGACCGACGCCGCCAGCAGGGAGACAAGCACACCGATCAGCATGGTGTTTCCCGTGGAGTTCATTCACGATCCGGCAGGCAGAGAAGCGGTGAACCGAGTGAAAGGACTTTGCAGTGGCGTGTCCCTGTCCTGGAGCCCCCACCTGTGACTGGAGGCCTGATGGGAACCGGCCAGGTGTCTGATAAGTCACGTTGGAGTACGTGGCGCTGCAGGAAGAAATGACCTCAGCTTCACGGCATCAGTCACCTCAGCTTCAGTTTCCTTCTACACATTTGGGTTGGTGGGCTGCTGTGAGCGTCCTGACTTTTAGTACTACAAAGTCATGTTTTGACGTACGCGTTATTCGTGTTTGGTCACCCAGAGAGCATCATCTTGGCAAGACGGGAACCTGTACCTCCAGAGACTTCCCCAGATGTTCTACTACTTTGGGTAAAATGGGCATATCACATTACATTCACATAACACATGTAGGAAAGTCTCCGAGCACATTTCCATCAGAGATCGTCAGGTAATAGACCCATCCGACGGAGTCTAGAGGGGTTTAATAGAATCTTTATTTTATGATATTGGGTAAACTTCCCTGCAGTTTCCATATTTAGTTGACGTTAACCCGCTGCAGCCATGAGCCCGTTAAAGATAATAGACTCCAAATGTGAGCAAAGACACATGAAGCATTTGTTCAACCGATTAATGTCAGTTACTGTTTATTAAAAATCCGTTTTTTTGTCTTTCATAGTTCACTCAGAAATGTAGAATGCTATAAATATATCTTTTGGATGTACGTTGTGGTTTTGGTGTTCGTTTCGCCCCGCTGCAGCTGGGATGTGAATTTCCTTTGGGACTGGTGAGTTCCCTCCCTGGCTCCGATGGGGTCTTGTGCTGTGTTACATAAATGGGATGCGTGCCGGCAGCTCGGCTGGATAAATGTGCTCGTGTGCTGTAAATAGCGGCAGAGCAGATCTGTGCTACCAGAGGACAATAGATTAACCGGGCAGCAGTTCAGTGCTCACAAACCACACGAGCAAACATCCTCTGCCAACGACTGTACAAAAGACCTGGAAGGACGAGTCCAAGTCAAGCCAGTGCTGCATGGCCTCCAACTTGCAGTCGGTCCAATGGCCAGCAGGGGGCGACCTCACTGGTTTTTAAGGAAGTTGTGTATTTCTTCTACCATTTATTGTGTGACTGAGGTCAAGACACACTTTCATTGCATCCGTGTACAACTGACAAATGCAACAATTCAGTTCAAGGACGATTCAAAGTCCTTTTTAGAGGAATGTGACATTCATCTCATGACTTGAATCCAGTCGACACGTTCATCACAGTTGTTCTTGTTCTGAACTGATGAAAAAAAAAAACCTGATATTTGCCAAAAATGATCGTTCCTGGTTCGACAGTAGTCATTGATTGTCATTATAGGACAAGTTATACAACAAAATTGAAGTAGTACAATGCATGAGATTGCATGAGTTACATTTGAGTTCACTTGGTTTGTTTTTTTACATCCTCAAGGAAATAATCACAGTTTTCACGATTATTTATAATTTAGAGGGAAATAAGGATACTTTTCCCCCCAGTTTTTCATTTTTCTGTCAAAATTTGCTCAGCCTCTGGAAACATTTATATATTTTTGGGAATAGAAAATATTATTCACAGACCGTCCATGTGTGAGAGGATCAGTGGACTGAACTAGAATATTTGACAAACCACCATCACCCCCTCAACCCTGATGAATCATTCTTTCTTCATTTCTTTCTTTCCTTCCCACAGACCTCCGCAATCTCACCTCCCTGCCCCCCCTCCACCACACACACATCAGTTTCAGATTTCATTATTGCTGTTATTTTATTGTTGTCCATGAGTGTCCTCAAAGGCGCGTTTAAATAAAATGTAATAACATTATTATTATTATTATTTATGTAGCCATAGTCAACTTGTTTGATTAAAAAAAATCGGGGTCATTTCCCATACGACGACGATGAATCCCGACATCCCTCCGACTGACAGTGAAACAAACAAACAAACGCGTTCAAACATTTGTTCAACTAATTATGTCAATTTAACTGTTTTGTATAAAGAGTCAGTTTAAAATTGTCCGTTTTATTGTCTGATATTTTACTCAGAAATTCCAAACACTTCAAACTGGAAAGGAATGCGCTAAAAATCACTGTCAAGTCGCTTCAACCACAAAAACAAAGAAAAACCAGACGCATGCATGAAAATACCACGACGGCCTCTTGAGGACCAGCTGACAGCCAGCGTGTCGCTCTGAACTCGGTCAACTCGTCCAGACCCGGAGCACCAGAAAGTTAATCATCAAGAAAAAAAAAACAAAAAACAGAAAGAAACTTCAATGCGACTCATCGAGCGCCGCTATCAGACTGAAGAAGGTTCCGGTGGGCGCGGCGACAAACAGAACACGTGACGTCAGGTGTGAAGACGTTGTCGTCAGTCGGGGACAGAAACACGTTGGTCAACGGGGGGACGTATTTAAGCGGCTGCTGGCGTTCCTCCCGTCTCACGTGTCTTAAAGTAGGAAACACTAATACTGAAAATCAGGCCCAAGACTTCTGACGCCGGCGAACCTTTATTTTGTTGTTCTTTTTCTAGCTCGGTCATTGTCTTTTAATTGTCTTTTGTTCTGATCCCTGTCGCCGTGAAGCGCTCTGGGCTGCAGGTCCGTGTGGACAGTGGACGGTGGATGCCGTGAACCCAGCTGAACCTCCTGAGGATGGAGAGCGTCTTTGACCGCCATGACAGCGCTGGCACAGAGCGCTTTGCCATGTGAAGTTGGTATTTAAAGTTCTCCAGACACCCGTCGGCCAGACGGGACGTATGAGGAGGATCCAGACGAGGACGGGGAGAATGTAAAACGCTGCTTTCAGTCGTGTCCGGACTCAGACCAGAGTAAAGATGATAAAACGCACATGTCACTCATGGAGACATTCAAAACAGTCAGTGTGTCTGTGAGTTCTTCTCTTTTATTCCTCTTGTGAACATAGTGCATTTTATTTGTATTGACCTTATTTAGATGTGCACACCATTATTTTATTCATACTTTTATTTAATGCTTATTGTTTACACAAAGTTCTTTTAAGTTCTTCAGTTCTTTTACCTCTTTGTTCTTTTCTATAAGTGGAGCTGGTGGAATGAGGGAGTTTCCCTCTGGGACGAATAACGTTCTTCAGATTCTTTTCACTCAAGTTAGCGTGGAGCTCATGAATGGTTATTAAACTATAGAACTAAACTGCTCTCCTGGTTAATTATTTCTAATAAAAAATGAAAATAAAATGTAATGTCATGTTCTCATCCTTGCTGTGCGTGCACACACACACACACACACACACACTGACGTGAGCTGCAGCCGATGAGTCAGACGTGATGCGTCTGCGTCGATGAAGAGCAGACAGAGACGTGAACAGAGGTGTGACGTAACGCCGGTAAACCTCCGATTACTGGTATTTAGGCCGCAGGCAGGTCGGAGCTGTCAGCGCGTCTCAAACGTCACTTACACAACTTTTAACCCCGTTAGGCTCCGACACGCTGCTGCAAAGTCACGTGTCATTTGTTCAGAACCTTCCTTGAAGTCGTGTACTTTCACTCCAAAAAAGTTGTTTTGAAAATGATAATGATGACAATGATGATAACGATTTTATCTTTGAATTAGTTGGATTTTTTTTTTTGGTCTTAACTTGTTGGTCCCTTCTCATTGCACCAGTTTGTTCGGTCGCACAACTTCTATATGACTCACGTCAGTGAAGGTGACAGACCCACAAAACATCCAATGGGCTCCAGAGGTTGTGTTAAATTGCATTTTAATGTCAGAGCAGTGTCTAAATGGGTGTGTACAGTATTAGTATTAGTATTTTACACTAATAATGGTCTGAGGATGAACCATGTGGGTTTTCATTTGAAATGTGGGAAATGACATCATCTGACCACCGACAGAGTGGAACCGTTCAGACCGGTGAAACACCACAAACCGACAAACTGAGCGCTGACGTTCTCTGACACAGGAAGAAGAAGAACAAAAAAAGCCCCTTTAAACCCGAACTCGTCCACGGAACCTGACGGACAGATAAAGACGAGCTCGGACCCGTATGGACGCCTTCCAACCCGATTACAGCCTCTAAGCTGGTTTGTGAGCGACAACACTGACACGGTTGAAACGCAACGCTCCCAAATCCCCACAGAAAGTTCATGTTTGGGCCCCCGCTGGGGGGGGACGCAGTGATTGTTCACATGTGAACAGTGACAGTGACCTTCACGTCAAGGACAAAGGCTCCGGCGACGTGTCTGTGTGGAAAACAGGAGCAAACACATGTGCGTGTGTCAAATCTTTTATTGTGTGTTTTTGGACCCGCTGCCACATTTGTCGGTCTAACACTTCCTGGAGGATGGATTCACTAATACACAAAAGAAACATGTGCACGCAGAATCAGCAGCTTTGAGTCAAAGAGGAGGTGGGTGGATGGGTGGGGGGGGGCGCACGAGGGGTTAGAAAGGGATGGAGAGGCGCGGGCGAGTAAAGTGCAGGAGACAAGAGAGAAAAAACCTCAAAATCATCAATGGCCGCCTTCTTCCTTGACACACACACACACTCACACACACACACACACACACACACACACAAGGTGCAAACGTGGCAAAAGGCAGAGGGGGAGTGTGGGGTGGGGGGGGTTCTAGACGATTCCGTATTTGGCCAGGTCGCTGAGCTCCATGTCCCCGAAGGCCTCCCATGGGCAGACCACGGTGATGTCGGTGCCCAGACCCTCCATGCCGGGGATGTCGTCCCCGAATCTGAAACACAGGACGCAGAGCGGTGACAGGCACAGCACACACACGCAGCAGCAGACGACACACCGACGGGGACTCACCCCTTCTGGCCCGGTTTGGGGGCCTTGCTCTTGAATGTGCGGGTGGTCCTCTGCTTGAACTTGGGAGGAGCCTTCTTGTCGGCGGGGGCTGCGACGGCGACGTCTGCCATTGTTCTGTCGGTTACTGAAGAGGTAAGAACACAGGTGAGCGCGTCGATGCGTCCGTCACAGACCCTCTGACGACGACGTCACATCCAGCCCCGACTTACCTGCGGCTGAGGGCTCAGGTCGTTCCTCTGTCTGATGAGCAGCAGCGTCTCGGTCCTGGGGTGTTTCCCACCCTGCGTGTCTTTATAAAGAGGCCTAATCCGCTCTGAGTTAACTCGTTGTCCATGTGCCAGCTCGACCTGACCCCCTCTGCACGCGCACCCGCAAATAGATGTGAACAGAGGTAATGAGATATAAATACACCCCGTGTTCTCAGTCAAACTGTAACTTAGAAAATACTAGAACAGTGGTTGGAGTTTAGCTCCACGCCCAAAAAATACATCCAAAACATTTAGATCAATATTTTAATTCTATTTATTATATAACAGAGAACTTGAAAGTCACTGAGGATTTTTAGGACAATTTATGTACATTGTGGTGAATATGTATATATTTTTTAATTTCTATTTTATTTTATGTTTTCAACTTTTTAAAGTTGTCACATCAAATCCCATTGACTTAGTAGTGAAGTACACACGCATTGTGACATTTCAAATGTGTCTTTTTGGGATTTCAGGCAATTTAAGACGACAAAGTTCCAATAGTTGTACTGAAGATGCATTAAAATTGAAACTAAAAAATATGAAAAGAACCTTGTGTCCTTGTAGGATCGTAGAGAGCAGAAGTCGGATTTGAAATCTGTTGGACAGATTTGGACAAAGAAGGAGAACGTGTACTCCAGGTGAAGGAAGTATCAGTGTAAGTTTTCTTATTTGCAAACAAACGTCTGTGACATCATGAGTCAGTGACATCGAAGCTGTGATGTAAGTTCAGACCCGCTGAGATCAACTCAGATCATCGCTCACGGAGACAAATAAAGAACCTGAACCAGGCAGCGACTAATCCCCCCCCCCCCACACACACACACACACACCCAACACGGATCGAGAGAGAGAGAGAGATTTTTACAAAACGGATCGAGAGAGAGAGAGAGATTTTTACAAAAGCACTTTATTTACATATTTATAGTTTTACATAAAACTCTATTAAAAGCCCCCCCA
Organism: Lampetra planeri; assembly: GCF_965212315.1. NCBI lineage: Eukaryota > Metazoa > Chordata > Hyperoartia > Petromyzontiformes > Petromyzontidae > Lampetra > Lampetra planeri. Next base: position 23,536 of record NW_027614129.1, read on the forward strand.
AACAGGGACAGGACACCCACAGGTGCTCCCCTGTCTCCGGGAGGTCAGCCAGCCGTTTTTCACCAGGACCCCCCCAGCTGCCTTTGGGGGACCAGTCTGAGGCAAAAAAACCCCTGTCCACCCTGAGCCAGCTCAAATAGAAGTGGGGGGGCAGAGATACACACACACACACACACACACACACACACACACACACACACACACACACAGTTATCAGGGGACAAGACGTCTTTTGTCTTTTAAAGGAGAAAAATTCACGACAATATGAAGCCATAAATGGTTCCTGTGAAAGGCAAATACCCCCCAGTAAACAAACAACATACATAATCAAACAACCCCCGCCCCCCCAGAACAGTAACAATTGTTTCATGTAATAGACTAGATGTGTGTTAATCGACATGTTCTGTGTTGATTGTGTTCTTCAGTGATCTTCAGTACAACGAGCCACTGTTGGTGTTTTAAACTGGATAAACTCTACGTCTTCTTGTTGTTTATCATTTGTTTACCATTTGTTTACCATTTGTGCTGTTGCACTTTTGTTTAACCGTCCATGAAGGAATTAGCGCCTGAAACAGCTTGTTTTCTCTCTAAATAGCTGCGGTTTTTACTTATGTAAGAGCCACAAACACGCTGTCCTGACACAACATGAACCCCCTCCTCTTAATCTACTCAGAGGGCTGCTGATGACCTGGGGGGGCGGGGGGGGATTAACGGGGGGGGAGATATAAGAAGAGAGTGGGACAAGAGCCAGAAAGACACATCGGCAGCAGAGGAGCATCAGCTGAGTGACCTGCAGCACCCACAGGTGAGGAACCATCTCATGCACATTCATGAAGGACTGTTGGAGCTCACCAACCTTCCGGACTTTTCTATACCACTGACGCAGGAAGTAGTTATTGATAGAAATGATGTTGATTATTATTGGGTGTAGTATGTTCACGTAATTCTGCTGGTTTTTTTTGTCTTTCACATTATTGTAAATAGCTGGAAAAAAATGTATATTAAGAAACATTAAAACAAGTAGGAAGAAATGAGTGAACGCAAAATGACTATCAAAGTGAATATCTATACTTATTAAATATAATATACACTGATTCTAGGACTAAATAAACTACAGATTTTTATATTTTTACACTCAGGATGCTTTGAGGGAAAGTACTTGAGACCAAGGAAGAGAGAAAATATGTTGAGCGACCGTCTCACAGGGACGTTTTAAAGGGCCACGTTTACATGCACCAGCTGTGGGACGGAACAGATTTATGATGAACTGCAGGGCCGTACGTACAATGTATGTGGGTGGGTTTGGAAGGGGCACCACTGCAAAAAGAATTATCAGTGAATGTAATCGTCACAGCTAACTAATCAGTAATAATCAGGAACGTCACACTATTGGACATGGTCATACAACGTGTGTACGTTTTTGTAAAATTTTCCGATCACGTTCCACTGCAAGGTTATAGTCACTGCAGTTTGAATAACTTGTAACTTGTAAACTGGATTCATATCCACGTTAACACTTGTGTCCCAGTGCTGTTCTGGCGTTTACAAACAGAAGCGGTAGAACCGTGTCCGTTAGAGAGCAGAGTCATGAAACTGTTTACTCTCAGCCTGATTCAGTCGCGTCTCTAAAGTCCTTTGAGAGGTCAGGAGGTCGTCGGATTACAAGGGATTGTTCATTAGTTGTTCAGCACAAACTGTGGAATTAGGTGAAGTGAGCGCCGTGCCGCTCTCACCTCTAATCTTTAAAGCCACGGTGTAAAAATAAGACTTAAGACGGACTTAAAAGCTGAGGTATGACGCTTTAAGTCTATGTTTGGCCCCAAAACCCCCCCTGACTCAACTGTGACTCAACCGACTTGACGCGCTGTTTTACAGAAATCCAAAATGGCAGACGCGGCCGTCGCAGCACCCGCCGACAAGAAGGCGCCACCAAAGTTCAAGCAGAGGGCCGCTCGCACCTTCAAGAGCAAAGCCCCCAAACCCGGCCAGAAGGGGTGAGCTGGGCTTCGCCACCGAGCGTCGGTTGTAGCTTCACACTCCGGCAGCTGGTTGACGTGTGTTTGTCCGTCAGATTCGGGGACGACATCCCCGGCATGGAGGGTCTGGGCACCGACATCACCGTGGTCTGCCCATGGGAGGCCTTCGGGGACATGGAGCTCAGCGACCTGGCCAAATACGGAATCGTCTAGAACCCCCCGCGTGGCTTCGCCGGCATTGATATACCTCTGAACGTCCCTGCCCTCCGGCCCCCCAACGCCACCCCCCTCACCACCGCCTCTTGGTCCCATCCTTAACTACCTGAACCCATGTCCGTTGTGTTAGGTCGAGGTGGATTCTGGGTAATAATTGTGCAGAAATATCGTTCAACTGGATTGAAAATGTATAAATTGATATATTATGATTTATAAATGCTTCTCTGAGTCTTTGCCCCCCCCCCCTCCCCCCCACACACAAACCCTCTCTCTATTACAGACGTGTTGTTAACAGGTCTGTAACAGGTCGCGTCCTCTGTCCTGTCCTCTCCCGCCCCCCCCCCCCCCCCCCCCCCCCCCCTCACTGGAGCTAATCCTTCTTAATGTACAGCTATTTAACAGAGATTTTTATTTTTATGAAAATAAAGTATTCTTGCACATTGTAACTGGGAGTCACAGTTGAGTAGAACTGTCAATAAATAGATTCCAGAAAAATAAAATGGAGTGATTTTTGAGTGACTGAACTTCACAAAATCAAATCTGTCGCATGTTGTTATAATAATAATAATAATAATAATAATAATAATAATAATAATAATAATAATAATAATAATAATAATAATAATAATAATAATAATATTGTTATTATTATCATTATTATATGGAATTAAATGAAATTATTATTTTGTGTAATTACATTATTTTTTACACCACACATTATATGATAAATGATACTTTTGCCGACAAGTTCTAAGATGTCATCGTACCTTTCAAAAACAACAGACCAGTTTCAGAACCGAACAGAAGGAACAAAGATTCAAAGTGAGGAAAACCAGGTGATGGAACAAAATGAGCAGGGAAATGTTTTCCTCTTGTTCGGTCGTATTGACTTTTTTTAGGAAATAAATAGATAAACAAGAACATGATGGATGAATGCAGCTCTGTCTCGTGAAGGCAGCAATGGTCACAGCAAAGGAATGTGTTTTGTTTTTGCTGCCCCCATGTGGACAACCCTGGCTGGTGCTGAAATGATTGGTGAACTTGATGGGATTAGACTTTTAATTTGAAATACAAATTTAATTGTAAATAAAAGCGTCTTGTTCTGTCATTGGCTGTTGCTCCGTTCTCAAAACTTCCAGAATATCGTTATTGTTGTGATTTGATTGATTGGACCGGAAGAGTTCTAGACTCAGATGATCGGGGGCGTCGGCAGACACTCACACCGACTCATCACACTGCTTCACCGGTGACTGATGAGGATCGGGGCGGGGGGCGGTGAGGGGGGGCGGTGGTGAAGATGAGCTGTCTGTTGACTGTTTCAAAAGGAAACAAGAGAAATAACCCCCCCGTGACTGTGTGGGTTTCTCTCTGGGTTCTCCGGTTTCCTCCGCCTCCACAACATGCTGAGATTGGTGACACTAATGGAACAGACAGGGGGCCGTCCTCTGATTGGTCCTCACTGAGAGGGGGCCGTCCTCTGATTGGTCCCTACTGACAGGGGGCCGTCCTCTGATCGGTCCTCACTGACAGGGGGCCGTCCTCCGATCGGTCCCTACTGACAGGGGGCCGTCCTCCGATCGGTCCTCACTGACAGGGGGCCGTCCTCCGATCGGTCCTCACTGACAGGGGGCCGTCCTCCGATCGGTCCCTACTGACAGGGGGCCGTCCTCCGATCGGTCCCTACTGACAGGGGGGCCGTCCTCCGGTCGGTCCTCACTGACAGGGGGCCGTCCTCCGGTCGGTCCTCACTGACAGGGGGCCGTCCTCCGATCGGTCCCTACTGACAGGGGGCCGTCCTCCGGTCGGTCCTCACTGACAGGGGGCCGTCCTCCGATCGGTCCCTACTGACGGGGGGGCCGTCCTCCGGTCGGTCCTCACTGACGGGGGGCCGTCCTCCGATCGGTCCCCTACTGACGGGGGGCCGTCCTCCGATCGGTCCTCACTGACGGGGGGCCGTCCTCCGATCGGTCCCTACTGACGGGGGGCCGTCCTCCGGTCGGTCCTCACTGACGGGGGGCCGTCCTCCGTTCGGTCCTCACTGACGGGGGGCCGTCCTCCGGTCGGTCCTCACTGACGGGGGGCCGTCCTCCGGTCGGTCCTCACTGACGGGGGGGCCGTCCTCCGATCGGTCCCTACTGACGGGGGGCCGTCCTCCGGTCGGTCCTCACTGACGGGGGGCCGTCCTCCGGTCGGTCCTCACTGACGGGGGGCCGTCCTCCGATCGGTCCCTACTGACGGGGGGCCGTCCTCCGGTCGGTCCTCACTGACGGGGGGCCGTCCTCCGTTCGGTCCCCACTGACGGGGGGCCGTCCTCCGGTCGGTCCTCACTGACGGGGGGGCCGTCCTCCGATCGGTCCCCACTGACGGGGGGGCCGTCCTCCGATCGGTCCTCACTGACGGGGGGCCGTCCTCCGGTCGGTCCTCACTGACAGGGGGCCGTCCTCCGATCGGTCCCTACTGACGGGGGGCCGTCCTCCGGTCGGTCCCTACTGACAGGGGGCCGTCCTCCGATCGGTCCCTACTGACGGGGGGCCGTCCTCCGATCGGTCCTCACTGACGGGGGGCCGTCCTCCGGTCGGTCCTCACTGACAGGGGGCCGTCCTCCGATCGGTCCCTACTGACGGGGGGGCCGTCCTCCGATCGGTCCCTACTGACAGAGGGCCGTCCTCCGATCGGTCCCTACTGACAGGGGGCCGTCCTCCGATCGGTCCTCACTGACAGGGGGCCGTCCTCCGATCGGTCCTCACTGACAGGGGGCCGTCCTCCGGTCGGTCCCTACTGACATGGGGCCGTCCTCCGGTCGGTCCCTACTGACAGGGGGCCGTCCTCCGATCGGTCCCTACTGACAGGGGGCCGTCCTCCGATCGGTCCTCACTGACAGGGGGCCGTCCTCTGATCGGTCCTCACTGACGGGGGGCCGTCCTCCGATCGGTCCCTACTGACGGGGGGCCGTCCTCCGGTCGGTCCTCACTGACAGGGGGCCGTCCTCCGATCGGTCCCTACTGACAGGGGGCCGTCCTCCGGTCGGTCCTTACTGACAGGGGCCGTCCTCCGGTCGGTCCTCACTGACAGGGGGCCGTCCTCCGATCGGTCCCTACTGACAGGGGGCCGTCCTCCGATCGGTCCTCACTGACAGGGGGCCGTCCTCCGATCGGTCCCTACTGACGGGGGGCCGTCCTCCGGTCGGTCCCTACTGACATGGGGCCGTCCTCCGGTCGGTCCTTACTGACAGGGGGCCGTCCTCCGGTCGGTCCTCACTGACAGGGGGCCGTCTCCCCCTTCTCCAGGCGTCTACCAACAGTTCTACCGGTGACAGTGATCCAGTTCTTTATTCCTCGTCACGTTCACATTGAACATGTGTCAAACACGCCGTGGTCTGTTAATGAGGAACAGACATTTTGATTCGAGTCACTTTTAGGAACACATCTACGGACTGGGTCCTGCTCCGTCTCTTTTCTCTTGCTGCCTGTTACAAACCTGCACAGACAGTCACACCTTCTCCATCTCCTCCATGTTCTACGTTGCTCATGTGTTCATGTCAGCTGGCGCGGTGACGTCACTGAATGGTACCGGCGCTGGAAGCATCATTTGCCTGTCGGTGTGAATGTGAGTGTGAATGGTTGTGTGTCCTTCAGCTGGTGGCTGGTCCACGTCGAACCCTGACGTTCACCCGGTGACATCTGGGATCCGATCCACAACAACCGGAGCAAGAAGGAGAAGATGAACGGAGCCAAACAAACCCACAACAGGGATGTAAACGAGTTTTATGCGGAAGCATCCTGATAAAATCTCATTGTTTCATGGCGGAAAGAAAACGAGGTGAGAGTTTGATCACAACAAAACATTTTATATAAAACATTTTATATGCACATTCAATAACAAAACAAACAAAACCAATGGCAGTCAAGGGGGTAAAGACATTACCGGGTGGGGTGGTGGTGGTGGTGGT
>NW_027614130.1:0-29670 GCF_965212315.1 Lampetra planeri
TAGATTTCTGGTGTTAACATTTTCTGAGGTACTCTCGTAGTATGACTATGATCTGGGGCCTCTGCATCAATGCTCAACTTAGATTACGACACAACCTGCTCATGTTTGTGCAATAATATAGGAATGTTGTATTTATCATCTTGTATGGCCCTCTTTCTGCTTGGTGCATTTTAAAGTACCCTTATGATGACATTCTACTAAATTACTGAAGAGTTGGACCATGGAATGTTTTTTCTTTCCTTAAAATCATGTAGATACCCACAGATGTCCCCTCTTGGATAAAGCAGAGCAACATTTTTAAATAATTAAACTCACAATGATGAACTCTTCTCTCTTTCTCAAGGCGATGAACATATACTCTGTAACCCTTATTGGCCCAGCGCCTTGGGGCTTCCGGCTGCAGGGTGGCAAGGACTTCAGCATGCCCCCTCACCGTTTCGAGGGTAAGACTCTCTCTGTCTATCTAGATATATATAGATATATACATATCTGTATATCTTTCTGTGTCTGTGTGTGTATATATTGTATCATATATGTATACATTTATGTTACACCTTATAGAACCACAGTTACAGACAGTGGACCATGGTCTGTCATCTGCATGTAATTATTTGTCTTATAGTTTGTTTCAGGTGGAGTCTATGACAACAACAACACACTTCATACGCGTGCAGGGAGTAGCATACCAACAGTAGTTGGTGTCTTAACTAGATTGTGTGCAATGAGCTGTTTAATTTTCCATCAGAAAATGCTGTTTGTGTTGAAGTCAGGTTAATTTCAGAACATTGCACTCGATGTAACCGCAGTCACTGTTGGACCATGTCTTGTAGCTACAGCAGTTTATTTTATTAACGCCTGTGCTGACGAGTTCGTCAGCTACCTGAGACACTAGCACACCCCCCTCGATTCAGTGGAGTCTTTATTTCTCTTTAAGTCAAAAATATACATCTTTGAAACATTCAACTCAACATATTATGACTGAAAAGTAAAATGGACATAAGGGCAGGATGTCATTTGTGTCACAGAGCTTTGTGCAAAGACCCCACCCTCTATTCACTGATTGATTTAACTGATACTCTGTAAACTACTAGTAAGAGCTTCAACCTCTTTCCAGGCCTTATAAGTACACAACCACTAGAGTGCTTGGAGCTCCCACTTAGTTGTCTCTTTTAGGTTGCCAGAAAGTCACATGGACGTAGTGTGTGTGTGTGTGTGTGGTGTGTGTGTGTGTGTGTGTGTGTGTGTGTGTGTGTGTGTGTGTGTGTGTGTGTGTGTGTGTGTCTGTGTGTGTGTCTGTGTGTGTGTCTGTGTGTGTGTCTGTGTGTGTGGTCTGTGTGGTGTGTGTCTGTGTGTGTGTGTCTGTGGTTGTGTGTGTGTCTGTGTGTGTGTGTCTGTGTGTGTTGGTGTTTTCCCATGTGCATGTGCAGATCACACAATGCCACACACAATGTTGTGTGGTGGCATCACATTGGGTGGGTGAAGAGCTGAGCTAATCCTTTGGTGAGGGGCAACAGTTTATCACCAGCCTTGTCAGTACATGTCTCTATCTGTTTTACCTCTCCATCTGGCTTCTGAGACCGAAAACAGAATGTTCCACTGAGTTCATGTCAAGAATCTGTTGCCTCTACCTGTAAAAAGCCAACAAGTCATTTGACAAATGACTCCAAACTAACCAGGGATTTATTGAGGCATAAAGGAGTTGAATTTGAGGTATTCGATTCTAGAACCTGCAGGTCATTACCGTTGAGTGAATGTCCTATGGTCTGTCAGGATATACTGGTATACCTGATTTTATATTGACAGTGTATAGACCAGTCCTCTGCAGTCCACGTACGCTGGACAGAATTATGGCGTACCTGTCCTGTAGTCTGATTCTCTCTTCCAGCCGGGCTCTCTGCTTTAATACTCATGAACTTTGTTACACCCAAGTGAGTTTATGCTGCTTGTTGTCGGAAAAAAGGGGCACAGCCACTGAGAAATGGTGCCTCAGTGACAGATCAGTAGGTATCTCGTGGTTCAGCAGGCCTCAGGGTACGAGAGTAATAAACATGAGAGAAGTTTTCTCTTTTGGGCCTCTCAGGCTCTTTCTGCACTCTTAGTAATTGTCATAAAAACTCCGGACTGTGATTCATACAGTCACTGAGGATGGGAAAGAGCCCAACAAGGAGATTTACAGTATCCCATAGTAACGAGAACAAAAGTCCAGGCTTCACTCACTGGTTGTATGAACGTTGTGTGAATTTAGTGGGTGGTCTTTCTGTCCTGCCTCTGGTTGATGAGATAAGTATCTCTATGCTGACAGTCAGTTTAAACACAGGTTTACACAATGAAGAACATGAGAAGTGACAGGACAAAAGTCTTTTTAGAATGCTGAAAGAAAAAGTGAGCGCTCTTGACAGATGAATGAATGTGAGTGTTTGTCGAGTGCTGTGACGATAAGATGACAATTATTGTTGTTTATGATTGGATTGATGGTGGTGCCGAATGTGGTGGTTATTTTGTTCATTTTAGACTGGGGTTAAAGCAGTAAAGTCCTATTGATTGTCTGGCATGTGTTTGTCATCTTTAAATGGGGGGATCTGATTGTCCTATATGGATTTATATTTGTAAAGTGGTGTGTGAAAGGAGACCTCTAATATACCCACGCAGTTAGGACTGCTCATTTAAGACCAGGTAATTGACTTGCTTGCTGTTTTCCTCAACCTACTCCTTGAAATGAAAGCACATTCAAATAAGTAAATTATTTTTAACTTTATTGTAAACCTACATAAAACCAATGGTGTGTAATACAACTATAATAAATGAGAGCCAGGAAAAAAACAGAACGTCATCATTTTCACAATGAGAGAATATATTGTCGTGATATACTTCATTATGGTAGTTGTATCTACATGTTCCTAATAAACTGTATCCATTTCCATGTTTCTGTGGGAGGCTCTTGTTTCCCTTCCTCCTCTTGTCTGTGAGCTTGGGAAAGCTATGCTTTCTCAGCATTCCTGAGATTTTTCTTGTATCCACTCTGACGGCTGCCAACAGACAATCCTCTTGTCTTCGTTCTGTGTCTCGTATGTCTTCCACGCTCAATTTTTCGCACCCCGTATGATGGGCTAACCTAATCTCAGAGAATGCTTTCCAGTGTCCTCAGATTGAGGGGGGACCCATGCCAAGACAAGCTGCTAGTCTCACTAAAAGGAAAAGTACATTTTTTTCAGGCTTACCCGAAATGTTATCGGATTCACAGTAAAGCCCAAGTGCAATATCCAAATCACTGGGGCTGCATGATTTCTGATGGAGGTAACGTGTCAGGCATTTCATTTAAATGAAGCATTTTGAAATCCTTGTTCTGAACACCAACAAAAATCACATGCTTTATTAAGTTGATCAACCATTTGATATATTTGGATTTTGAAAACCCAGAAATTACCCGTCCTGATACACTCCTTAGTCATACATTTGGTTTTGCATATCAGTCATTAGTAATCTAACTTTGACAAACACTGATTGATTAACAATGACAAAAGATCATGTAAGCAATCAATTCAATCTGAATTCCCTGAACATGTATCATCTATATACTGTAATACCTGAACTTAAGTGTTGAATTGAAGCTCTGAACAGTAAAACCAATACCTGCCTAAATGTCTCATTAAGCCAAAACAAAAGGAAGAAGAGAAGAAGTCTCTAAGGTAATTCAAAGGTCATTTTTTGACTTTTCAGGCAAACACAGTGGCATGGATCAGAACTTTTAGATGTCATTTGACCAACCTGGGATGAAGTTGGCTTGAATTATTTTAAACACTGGGGAGCTGACATTTGTATTAGTGTTTGAAATGTAAATTTTATCGGTTGAGTGATATTTAAGAGCAATACTGTAGAGACTTTGGTAGTGTAAGTCGAAAAAAGACAGATTGACGAAGGGATCATCAGAAGTGAAATGGAGCAGAAATCGCTGCATTTCTCATGAGCTCCTTTAGACAACTATCATGGTAATTTCTAGATGTTCTAAGCTCCAGCAGAGAAATAGACAACATTCTGAAGTTATGTTTACAGAATGAATAACCATGACAAGTAAACTAATGGGAGACGTTCTCCAAATGTACATCAACCGGCTGAAGCCAACAGCAGAAAAATGTTCCTTTCTGTTTTATTTGTCTAATATAACGCTACAATTGCTCTTGTAGTGGTAACAAATATGACATAATTGTATTCAATTGTGTTTTCAACAAGAAGATTTAGGAAATTGCTTTCTGAAAAGAGTCCACTCCCTTGCAGGGGTGTTGTATCGCTTCAGTTTATCTGCCTCAGATCTGATACCACTGCAGTTGTAAACATTTTGACACCATAACTCCGAGCCTGCTGAGCACCATCTGGTTTACATCAACAAACGCATACCACTACACTGAAATCAAATGTTCTGAGCAAACTGCAGATGATGTCATGTCTTTTACGGGCGTCCGTGGACGCCTCCATACCCACACAGCTGGATGTGTCATCAGGTTCCCGTCTGACTTTTAAGTTCCCTCTTTCTTGATTGCTGATGTCCTGTAGTACACTATCTCCAAAACATGCCCAGGAAAGTAGAGTGGGTCTTGCTAGTTGGATGAAATAATTATTCAGTTTCATATATATTGCCACCATGGAACGTTTTCTTGTGGCTAGTTAGACGTGAACGTGCTAGGTGAGTTAATGCTAGCTCGTCCACTGTGGTCTTGCTGGTTTGGTTTTCCATTTCTCAGAGGGATATTTATGGCTTTGCATCAGCTGTGCTGTGTGAGTGATGTCAGGACAGACTGTCTCTCGGCCCTCAAATAGCTGTGGAAAGAATAAAAGTGAGCTGGTGCAGAGTTACGCAGCCAATATATCTACAGCTGATAAATTACAATGCATTATTAGTTTCACAAAAATAAAACAGCTAATCGAGGACCTTGACTCACCTGTGGCTCTTGAAAGGTGAATTTCAAGTGTTTTTCAAAGCATTGCTCATGCTTTGAAATTTGATATCACACCCAAACACCTGCTGCTGTCTGCTCTGCCAAAAAGCAAGAAACTTCTAACAAGCTAATCCTGCCGCTGTCAATCGCCTCGGTTTCACTAATATTACGCTTAAACCTGAATAAAGAGGTTTGCATGCTTGCTCAAACCATGTTTTCTGCTCATATCAGTTGGTGCAACCACCAGAAATAGGCTATGTCAAGAAGCCTCGTTTTATCATGTTGGATGACTGTACATCATAGCGAATCAGCCACAGATACCTGCTTGTTTTAAAGTACAGCCCAAGTGAAGTGTGTAGCATTCAGGGACATGTTTTCCACTGTCCCTTCGTCATGTTGACAAACTGCTGGGGGATATAGAGTTCCCCCCCCCCACCCCATACCCATCCAAAGGTCTGAGTGCAGCATCTTACTGCTGCCATCTCAAGTGAGGGAGCAGCTGCATTCTGAACCTGAGCCAGGAGCGCAGGTGTCTGTGTCCATCACTGACCTCAACTCACACACACACACACACACACACACGTGCCCACAGTAACAGCTTAATCACTTCATCCATTCATTTGAGTCAGAAGTTCAAGTTAGTAAAACTTGTAACCTCCCATTATGATGTGTCTTGGGTCAGTCACACCTGGCATTTGATGCATCTCCTCCATCTCTAGTGACTCATGCCCTTATTACCATGTTCTGCTTTGCAGAGAAAATTCTGCAAAGACAAAATCCATTACTGTCCGTAAACCGGCATTCAAGAGATAGTTTTCACATGAGATCAATGAAGAGACAGTGATGTCAGTGACAGTACTGATCAGCTGCTGGATGGACTACATTCACATTTGTATTCATTAATTCAACAGATATCCAAAATGCTGTGCCTGGCTGTATGCAGATGTGCCTAGTGGGTCTAAAATAATAATAAAAGAAACAAGCAGTGCAAAAGAAAAAGGACAGTAATTCCAGAATGGGTCTATTTCGTTCCCCCCACAGGTTCCAGTCATATGATCAAACAACAAGGCTGCATTACACATAGAGGGCAACTGGTTTATAAGGTCTTTAAATGTACTGCTTAAAGAATAAGGCATTCACATGTAAATATTTCTTATTGCATCACTCAGGCCTGTTTTCCTTCTACGTCTAAGCAGGTTGGACATAGCTCCTGGACTGTACACATCTGTGGGTGTGAATCTGAATTTGTTATGCATGTGGTAACTTGAGCTTTATGATGTGGTGGGACAAACATAAAACTAGCAGAGGTTTGGACCAGCAGCTGGATGAAGGATGGGCTGAACAGGGACTATTTGAATATTAATACATCAGCACATACATTATTAAATGAAGACAAATGTGTTGAGCTACATCTTAGACATTTTAAGGGAATAATCTATCTTCTTCTTGAAGGGAAAAAAACTCACATATTGATTTTTTGACAGAGATGAGTGTGGCTTGGGTCTTTAACGGCGCTTCTGTGGCTTGCAGATTTTTGTTGAAGATTGTTTTATGGAAGTAAAATTGCTTTTAAAAGCCAGATTTAGCAATAAAAACTGCAGCCGTCTGCCTTGAACCCCCAGTGGACAGTACACATGTCCTCTTTTTTGAAATATGTTACAAGACATACTGTAGTGGTTTTTTCATCAGTGTAGAAGTTTGTTCTTTAGGTAGGAAATCATTTATTCCATCGCCCCTCTAATTACTTCCAGTGAGTGCAAATCAAAAGCAATTAAAATGATGTCTGAACTGGCTGTAAAATGAGTGTACTGTGAATTGCCTCGGTGCATTTCTCCCCTATTTTTAGCTTCTCCATGCGTTGTTTTAAGACTGAATTTAACTTCACTGTCTTTGTGTGGTGCAGAGTAGTTTTTCAGCCTGAGCTGTCATTGGTTTACGGATATTACCTCTCTGCTCACACAAGTGTTTATGTTTAATGTGCAGAATCAAAACGGCAAAGGCGATTGTTTACCTCTCGTGATGAAAAGCTATTGATGGAACCGCTGAGTCCTCTGAGCTGATGGGCTCACATTTGCAGGCATCCATGACCTCAGTGTGAAAGCCTAGTAGGTTTTTGTGAGGAAACCGGACACTTACTTACTTATCTGATGCTCCACTTATCCAAAAATATGACACAAGTCTCGAGGTTCATTAAGCCTGACTAAACATGATTTTTAAAACTCATTATATTTGCAATGTTAGAGGACATGGCGGAGTTAGCACATATGACCTTAACAGAGTTAGCACATATGACTCCAGCTCATGGCCACAACACGTATGCAGTCATCCTCTTTGACTCTCGGAGAGGAGGATGATGTAATTCTTTTGTCAGTGAAACTGTTCGGAAAATTACCTGCCTGGGTGGAAAATGGAGATGACCCAGTAAATGATGTGATGATTTGTCACATATGCTCACTGTCTGGAGCTTTTAAGAGTTTCTTTCATCATCTGTAGACACATCTGCACCAGTCATGCCACTGATGACATCATGATGACCTGTTTTTCCGAGCTGCTGACTGAAATTCAGACGCACATGCCCCCTGAGGTGTTAATTACTTGTTAACAGACCATTAAAGCAACTAAAGATGACTTTTTGCATTACTTAAGTTTGTCCTTCTTTGTAAAACATTCGCCCCCGAAAACCTCTCACTTTACTCTGTATCTTCTCCACCAGCTGTCCTCCAGGCGGGAAGGCTGCTCAGGCTGGTGTTGCGATGGGAGACTGGGTCGTGTCCATTGATGGCGTCAATGCAGAGGACATGACCCATGTGGAGGCACAGAACAAGATAAGAGCAATAACAGACTCCCTCACCCTCACCCTCAGCAAGTAAGTCATTTGGTGTGTGTGATGCAAGTGATCACTCACTTTCCATTTTTATCTTGGTTAAGCACAGCAGCATAAATCACCAGTGAAATAATACACACACTTATTCTTTGGAGAGATGAGATACCACCTTGTCCTTGAAATATTCCCCAATATGTCAAATAGATCAGCCAAACCACACTGGTTTCCATTAAATCTACCTGTGCCGATATCCCATTGTTTAGAGTTTTAGATGTAGACCGATGTGAAATATCACTTTACTTACTCTACTTTATTTACTTTACTACAAACATACTCAAAGGAGATTCTCCCTGCCAAGGAGGCCCATGTTTTTAAACCTGTTGATGTCCTGTCGCCAGTTAGCTGGCATGGTATCACAGTCTGTCAGTGAAATGTGGAGAAAAGTTATGCCAAAGGCCAAAAACCTGATGTGGTGTGAAAAGCACCACCGTTTGTGAGGGGCTGTGCTTTGTAATCTTTGAACTGTGGGGCTAAAAGGAATCATTTTATCTTCCTTTATCCTTGTCCAAAACATTTCTGTCATGCCCTTTTCCATCTTTCACTTTGAAATGTTTCAGATATGCAGTATTTAGGTTTTCCTACATCAAGTTCATACTGCTGTCAGCTTTGCTGTTTGGTTTCTTTCAAACCCTGTTGGTTTCCTAAAAGCTAAATGCTTGCTTGCTGTATAGACAAAAGAAACAATTGCAATCTTCCTGGGGCACGTTTGGCAGCATAAAGTCCAACTGTGCCCTTGTGATTTGTGCTTCCGAGACTGTTCTGTCTTTTGTGTCCAGACGTAGACGAGATTTCTAAAGCGTGACCTGACTCTCCCTTTAAGTGGTTTGAGATGACTTGTTGCTAATTGCACCAACCTCCCCTCTTCCAATCAGTCACATTTTGCAGCTCAACCTTTGTCTGTTCAGCTGAACAGAGAGAAATCACTTGTATCTTCTCAGTGAATCTAAGTGAGCTGACGATTAGCTTTTTATAGGAAACAAAATGATTATTTCTGTACATGGATAACCTCACGATGCACGAGATGAGTGAGTGAATAGAAGCTTCATGGGAGAATACCGTCACACTGGCCTTGGCTTTGTGTATTACTTCTCAACATGGCTCACCTCAATACAAGAATTTGGTTCTTTTTTAACAATATGAAAGCACTTTTGTCTTGAAACTGTGAGCCTGAAAATATCTGTTTTTTTCCCTTGAGTCATTTTAATTAACGGTGGTAAACATTCCCGCAGGCAGCACTCATACTGTGGAACTCCTGCCAGAAATTCCTGACTGATAAAGTATCTCTGCAGAGCACAAGCCAGAAAAATCACAAAGAACTTAATTATAACAAAAAGATTCCACACCCTAAGGAAGGTGGACTGCAGCCATTGAAGAATATACGGCTTTAAGAAGATCAGACAGGATTGTCTTGTTAAGATAAAAAGATGAGCCTCACTATTCTCACAGGATTTTGTACTTTGTAGTACCCAGAAGTATATGGAGGTCATGATCACAGTCATAGCATAGCTGCACTGTATTCTCTTCCTTTCTACTGATAAACCGAGTCTCGGGGTGTCTCTGTTTTGTAAGTTGTTTTTTTTTCTTCTGTTAGTGGGGGGGGGGGTGTGCATGCATGTCATGTCAGCTGTGTTTGGATTTGTAGCACATAGATTTCTCTCAGATTTCAAGGTCCACCAGGCTGGCCAGTTAATGTTTGTCAACTGCACGAGTATTCAAACAGTGTGATGTTGTAGAGGAAATAGATACTATTGAATTGCTCAAGAAAATGGATGAATGGAAGATGAGAAGGGAGGAGAGCTGCTCATTGGCAGGTTTTTGGGGTGGAAGTAGGTGCCAAGACCCTTTATAAATATAGCAGAAGTGATTTTCTTACAAGGAAGCACATCTCATTGTGGTATTATAAGACATCAGCTCATTTCCATCAAGGGTAATGTTCTGTTTTTCATGAAGCCATTAAAATATAGCTGATGCATGTATTTTCGTTCCTCAGCAGAAAGAGGGCACATTTGACACATGCAACCCACGAAATGCCTTAAAAGGAGTATGCGTGCAGTGTGAGGTAGAAAGCAGCACTCGTGTAAGTGTGTTTTGAGACCACGAGAAGAGGGAAAGCGGAAGAGAGAGAATTTGGTGGAGAGGGAAATAAGGAGTAAGAAATGAGATGCCATGTTCTCCTCAGAGGGGCTGGCAAGTGTTAGTTAGGTGTCACTAGACTTGTAATCAAGACCACCTAAACCGAGACCAAGATACTACCAGGACCAAAGAGTATCCAAGACTAAGACAAGAAGAAGACCAGGACCAAGACAGACCAAGTCCAAGACCAAGACTCGTCCAGCTCAAGACCGAGACAAAAAAAAAGTTTTTTGCCATCTTCCATGAGTTGTAGAACATAAGCACCATAATGGGTTCAGCTGCTGAGTGTAAATTAGACTGTATACAACGACAGGCATAATAATACATAGACAGTGTGTGTGAATTCACTATAAAATGTTTTCATCAACTGGCTGAGGATATGTGCGGTGATTGCATGACTGCTATTTCTACACTATTTGAGGATTGGATTAAGTGCTGTTAAGGGACTGACATGACTATTATTATTAGTCCTAAGTCATCAAACAAAATAACAAACCTCCAACATCACCCTGTACCTCAAAAAAGTCTAATGAATGTTGTATATGTTGTCTAATATGGTACTGATTTAAATTGTACTTAAATTGTAGATGAAATGTGAATTTTACATATTAAAGAGACCACAATGATCAACTTGAAATTGCTTAATATTATAGTATTATAGTAGCCAAATGACACTGTATAATATCAGTGGTCACTGAAATGGCATCGGCCTAATCCTTAATCAATTTTCAACGATATGCAAATATTAGTCAAAGGCCAATGATGCCTTATATTTATTCAAAACAAGGCCATTATAAGCACAATACTATAATTAAATATATAGACACACATGGGTGCATCCAAAAATGCATTAAATTAAATTCCACAATTTACAAACTGTACTTGTGATCACAAGATTTCTTCACCTTGATGTGTGATCGAGACCGCTCAGCCAGTCTGAGACATTGCAAAAACCGAGGGACCAGAGAGAAGACCGACGCCAAAGACTGTCCGAGGCCATGACAAGACCAAGACCGGTCTCAAGAACTACAAGTCTAGGTGTCACACATCAGCCACATGTAGTTCAGAATTGCAGAATTCAGCCTTTAGATGATTGATCACAATTTTAGATATAGCTACAGCAACATATTTTCATCTTGAGGTTTTGGGATGTATTACATAAACATTTATTGGTCTGATCTGCCACTGGAACATAGAGGAGTGAAATTCAAGACCCCAAACAGGTTTACCTTGGTGTGCAGAAATCCGACTTTGGGTCTCATTTTAAACACAGTGATGTTTAATGTAGGTGGTTTCATGTCGTTCTTTGAAATCAGTAATTTAAGTCCATGACATGTTACACCTTAACTTTGTGGTTTGACCTGATACTGTATGAAACTGGTCTTTGAGATGTTATTTTTATGGGCATAGTGCGTGCGCACACACACAAACACTACTGTGATAAATCCAATAGGGATTGAAACTGCCATTGATGTGTTTTGCATGTCTACAAACACCATTAATCTGACCATGTGTTATTCGGGATAAAATTGTAAGTAGAAAGAAAAAGCTGTTTGTCATTTTAACTTTTAGATTATTGTCTTAAGAAACAATCATTTATCCATAGTGTGAACGTTCGGAGTATTGGAGGTTAGGGCATTCTTGTCACTTCCAGAACTCAGATTCATGCATGAGATTGGGAAGAAAGAAAAACTGAAAGATGCTATGATTTATTGAATGTTATCTGTCACTGGTTGGGTTTCGAAACCAAAGCTACCAAACATCAGCCATTTTCTTTTTTTTGGGTGAACCATGACTTTCTCCCAATGAATCCTCTCTTTAACTCGTCCACCTCCTACTGTTATTATAATAGGATAAGATGAGCAAATATTGTTTTCCTGAAATGCTTTCCAGGAAGGACTCATTGTCAGTTTTATTTGCTCTCATCACACCCTCCATTTATTACTTTATTTCTTTCATGTCAACAGAAGGGACAACTGCAGGGTGATGAAATATGTTCTATTGTTTGGGTCATTTTTTATGTAGTTTTTTAGAGTTGTATCTTTTTATATAGGTAAAAAAAAAAGTTAAATACAATGTTATTTCCAAGAACAGATTTACAGCAACATTATAATTGTTGAGAAACTTTTACTTGATCCAATGTGACTTTATAAGCCCAAGCTTATGTCAGCCAAATATCTGAGTATGAAATGAGGCAGGGATGATCATATCAGTGCAGTATGAATACTCAATTTGAAGATGGAGGCCAACCTTTGCCAGAAGGAAAAAAACTCCTCATGACAGCGATCATATACAGTCCATATTTCCATGTTGTAAGTGAGGCTCTGAACAGTACGACAGCTAAAGTCCCACGAATGCCACACCGATTTGTCTTCCCAGCAGTGCGACATGCACAGACATGTCAGTAATGCTCTTTTTTTCCCCCCTGTATGCCGCTCCCCCTCCTTTTATCTGTATAACCCAGTGTCATCCAGTCTTCAATGTAACTGTCAGGGGTTGGACAAGCAGATTGGAGCAGTTTTTCATTCGTCATTGTTGCAGGAAGTGGTGCCAGTTTGTTTTGTGTGTGAGTTATCGCCTGAAACAATGAGGGTTACTTCAGGTCTGTTTCATTCCATTTTAACTATTTGTAGCCACTATTAATCCCAGATTAAAGTAGCAGAAGGCACCATATCTAAATGCCATGCTGGGGGTTTCCATGTTTAACATGGAAAGATATTATAATGATGAGCTACTGCAGTCGGCTAAAGGCACCTCAGTGATGTGAATTAATGGATCAGAGATAAGAAGAGTACAACACAGTGGCATTTGTTTTGAAGCTGATGCAGTTCACGACAACATAGAAAAATAGGGAGGTTTTGATGTAAGTCGTATGGGCCACCCACACTAGATCAAATTCAAATGTTTTTTTTTTTTTTTTTTTAACAATTCTGACTAATGGCAGACATCTAACAGTCGAGTCCAAGTTGTCTACATATAGACATGAAATATATGTATGTGTATATGTGTGTGTGTGTGTGTGTGTGTGTGTGTGTGTGTGTGTGTGCTTATTGTACATTTGAGTTAATCATTGTCCCTTTTTCCCCAGAGGTGGGCAAAGCAGTGAAGACCAGAAGGTAAGATAATTTTAATCACTGTAGACATGCATGTTTTGGCTTGTTTATTTGCATTGCATCTACATTTACATGATTCAATTTGAAACGTTCCTTTTATTGCTGCTCAACCGTGTGTAATGCCAGTTTGTGTTTAAATTGATTTGTTTCACCTGAGTCACTTGTCATGTGGTCACAGTCTCCATGTGCATCAGCAAAGCATCAGTGAGTCACTAATGAGCAGTTTTCTGGATGAAGTTGTGTGAGTGATGCTTTGGAATTTCCTGTTTGTTTTGATGCCTTGCACAATCCCCGATACCAGAACAACACTGATAACAATACCTTCAGTTTCTCTTCGGAGTCTCTTGAGAGCCACTTGGTCTGCTGATTACACTTACAAACATGGTTATGAGCGGCTTTGTGTAAAAGCAGATGGGGCATTATACTTGTACAAAGCCAATGTTCCACTTTAGTAGGTGTCCTTTTTCAGTCCATGTATAATACTCGGGGAAATCTCATTATACAGACATGTCAGTCAAATATGACAATTTCTCACTTTGAAAGTTTTCATTTTAGCAACAGTAGCAGATTAGTTTGGCCAGTTCTTGGATGACTGCCAGCACAAATAAAACGGCTGTCTTCACTCTTCTTAAGCACATTTCCCATGTGCTGAGAAAAGCCTGCAGGCTCTGACGTCCTGCAGTTTGAAGTAATCATTTGGTATGAGAAAATAACTAGTCTGCACCGGAGGTTGTCATGGCGTAAAGTTTGGGATTGTGCAACAGCAGAAGGAAATGTTACCATGAGTCAGAGATGTCTAACTGCATGTTGTGTGCTGTGCTGCATTGTTTCCATCTCTCACATCCTCATAGGATTCATCTGCTGCAGCTTCTGTTCAGCCAAAGTACTCCTTTGCCCCCAGCGCAGCCATTAACAAGATGGCACGGCCATTTGCAGCAGGTGGTGGTAGTGCCAACTCAGGACCTGTCATTAAACCTGTGGCCTACTCTCCTAAACTAAACACTCCGCGCTCACAGGGCCACGCCAGTGTGCAGCAGCCACAAAATGGGTAGGTGGAGTAAATCATTAGTGTATATTACCCTTGAATTCACAATATAAGTTGATTAATACATAGCGCTGTGAAAAACTTTTTGCCCCCTTTTTTTCTTACTTGTTTTGTATATTTCATGCACTTCAATGTTACAGATCATCATACACACGACAAATATAACAGAAAATGCTGTTTTTTCAAGTGATTATTACATGTAGGGGGAAACCCTGTCCAAACCTACAGCAGTTGGTGTGAGCAACAAATAACATCATTTGCTAAGAATACATTAGCATTTCATTTAGGGTATGACTGCTGCTGTAGTAGTCGTTGTTTAGGAGATTGGAAATCTGACTTTCCAGTTTTGTTTTTTGTTTTTTTCAGTCAGTAAATCACTTCAGTTATATTGAACATTTAACTCTATTCTTTGGAGTCTTACTTCCATTTTAGACGGTTAACACACAGTCAGAAGTAGAGATGCATTGTCTAGATACTGTATTATTATACACTCTATCTGGGAGTATGAACATTGAAAAGAGGAGGTTGTTGCAATGAAAACATATATTTTCTCCGCCTTTTATGATGCTAACAGTTGTGGAAGGAGAAATACTTGCCTGTGACTGAAAGAGTCACAAAAGTGTTGTGGCTATCTGAAGAGGTTTTTTTTTTTTTTTTTTTTTTAATATTCCTTTGGTGTAACCAGAGCTATACTTTTGTTGTGATATCACAAAGTTCCACCATGTGAGCATCTTATTTTGAAACACTGAGACACTAGGAAAACATCAGATAAACTGACTTTTTAATAGTTTCTGCTGTTTATTTAACAAATGTTAAATGTTTCCATTTTGGGGTAGACTTGTGGAGCTTTAATCATATAGTTTAGAGATGCTCAAGCATTTCTCTCCAGATTTCAGTTTGCATGAGGACTTCAGCATTGAATTTAAACATGTTTTAAATGATCCAGAAAGTGGCAGTATGGCATTACACCTCCTATAATTTGGGTCATGGTAGCAATCTGACTGCACTAGCCAGTTGGATGTGGGCTGTTGCTGTATTTAGCCTCACTCATAAATTCTGCTGAGGTCTCGCACAACTTTCACTGTTCTGGTGCTGGATTATTCAAGCAGGCCCTTCCAGCTGACTCTGGAGAGGCGTCACATAGTTTTGAAGTTTCTGTGCAGATGGCATAAAATGCATTCTGACGGCCGTCTTTGAAGGGAACAGAGCCTAATTATATCAGTCGGCGGGGTGTTGATGAAGACATTGCTGGATGTGTCCAGGTGGTAAACCGTTTGATTCAAACCGTCAGTGTGTAATATGGCCAGGCTTCTCATATTTCAACATGGTTTGTGTGATGCTGTTTGTACAGAGTTTATACTAACATCACCTATTACTGCTGAGGCGTTTATTGTTGTTGACAGGGTATCAAAGCACCCAGAAACTTGCTGGGTTAAATCGTAGGCAACTGGACCTCTAGTTTACTTGAAGACGTAGGGCCCCCCCTCCATTGTTGTCAGAGTCACCTGGAGTAGTAGTAGTAGTAGTAGTAGTAGTAGTAGTAGTAACTACTCAGATGCTTGCAGCTCCAACCACTGAGTGACTCTGACAAACAGTGGAGGGGGGACCTGAAACTCATACTCCTTTGTGTGAGGTAACGACCCAACTCAGTACTAGTAGAAGGTCTCCCCCACTAGTAAGATCAGAACTGAAGAAGCTTCTCGGATGAGTGGCAAAATGTCAGTTGCCTACAATTTTTACCCAGCAACATACCAGGACCTGGATGTCTGAGAACCTTCACAGACACGAGCACAAGAAACATTTCATTAACTGCAGCAGCACAGAATTTTTTTTGGGGCAAATGCCACAGACATTCACATAACTGAAAGGGTTTGTGTACATGGCCAAGAAGATTGGAACGGCAAAGGTTTTCATGCCAAATGTACTGAGTCATTTTGGGTCAGGATGACAATGGGCTGGTTTGACAGGCACACAATGCTGTCTTTCTTTCACAAAGCCTGTTGACAATAACAGCATGTCTCATGCCACTTCCTGCATGTTTTCTGCATCCTGATGATTTTTTTGTCTTATGATGTGCACAACCTCTGTCATATATTGACATGGTCGTTTTCCTCTTTTTGCTCAAAGCAACTCTGATACCTTTGCCTTTATTTTCCCCTTCCTTCCTCTCTCCTTTCTTGCAATACAGATGGAGACATTTGACAAGTTAGTATACTCCTTTTCTCACTGATTCTCCACTTCTCCACTCCTTCACAACTCAAGATATATATGCATCCTGTCTTTTGTCAGTGTGGTTTCCTTTCTCATTTCGTCTCTTCTTTTCTTAAATACAATATATATAATAAATACCAGGTTGGGCTGTGTTTAAAAATCCATGTCATACTTCACTCAACTTCACTCTTCAAAAATCTTCGGTTAATTTATGCTCTTCATCTTCTGTCTCTCCACTGCTAACCTCATCTATAATTGATCTTTGGTCTTTTCTCCAGGGCTGAAGCTAATTACTATGATGATATGTACCAAGTGTCCAAGTAAGGGGCCTCTGCATGCAGGCTGTTTTGTCAGCTTAGTAGGCTATTATGACAAGGCTAATGGTAGATTCATGAATTAGCTTTACACAAGAGATCAGTTTTTTATGATCTTTCATCTTTCAATGAATAATTGCTGCCTTTGACCCGCAACCCCGGGTTTGAAGTGAAAATGATTTATGATATTCAGTGAAAGATAAATAAGTCATGTCGATGGGGAGTCGTAATACATGGATCATTTCACGTGTAGCGTGGATTTGATACAGACCATTCTCTTTTGTATTTGCATGATCCGTTCAGGATGTCACCTGGGTAGAGTAGGTTGTGAGAGTTAGTAGTCCCTGATGAGATGGTGTTAACCGGCCTGCCGTGTGCCGCTACTGGTGTGTGTGCAGGCACGGCCTCAGGGGTGGAGAACATGCCCTGTTTTATCCCCAACGACCGCAGCAAGAAGAGGCTGATCCAGGACACTGAGGACTGGCAGCCCCGCACTGGTACCACCCAGTCCCGCTCCTTTCGCATCCTGGCCCAGCTCACAGGCACCGACTTCAGTAAGTCAGTGACAAAGCCTGGTGTAGTCATATGCGAGAGTGGTGGATCGGGGATTCTGATTATTCAAGACAAGCTGCATGTGTAGGCCTCTGATCAGTTCTCATGGCATCGACTGTCAGTGAGAGTGACAGCGTCGTGAAAGGTGGAAACGGGGATCCATTTTTCAGCTGTCAGATGGCTGCTGTCCTTAGTGATAGCAAAGATTTAATTCATGACTTGATCCAGTCCGACACAGACTACCCATTTATGTTGATCACAGCACTACAGCTGTATGCCATGCACAGCACAGCACCTCTGTTTGAAAGGTGCCCTATGTAAGCGTCCTAATCAACTGGCGTCGGCTCTACGTATCTCATAACACTAGTCTGTACTTCAAGAGGTGATAAGCGACTCTCTGTAGCGTGAAGGAGAAGCAGCTCGTCTCTGAGCTCTCACTGGACGTTCCCCATCCTATCTCAAAACCTAAGCCTACAGACCTGCTGTGTGATTTCATTCTTTCTGTCCCTACTCGAAGCTCATGACTTCATGTGAGGGTTGGAACATAAATCAGTAACTTGGGAGCGTCACCTTTCAGCTCAGCACAGCCAGCCTCAGCAGTGACTGCGTTTCTGCTGATATAGACTCATTCTACCTAACCATCTAATACCTAATGAAGTTGGTTCGTAAAGGACGCTTCTTGTATAACATTAAAATGATGCTGGAGGTTGTTGTTTACTTTAATGTCATATACCCCTCATATGTTTTTCCCATGATCATCTTTTGAATTTACTTGCCTGCTAACCGTCGGCAGGAGCTGTGTGTCACCTCTTTAATGTCACTTAGTGCGGCGTTTTGACGCGTGTCTCTCCTGGTTCTCTCAGTGCAGGACCCAGATGATGAAAACATGAAGAGGGCCAGGTAAAGTCTGATGTGGTTGAAATTAACATCTGTCCGTCTCGTCTGTCACAGGTGTTGCAGTGTTTATGCACCCATTGTGTGGAAGCTTCAGTTTGGCAATTAGGAAAAAGAAAAAAAGACGTTTAAACCTACCTTTAAGTGTGTAGCTGTTTTAATCTGGCTGCTTCATTCACTGGCATGTATCATGCTGTCATTAGTATACACTGCCCGATGTTTCTTACATTTCTAATCCTGACCTGACATACATTCATTGACTGTCATTCCTCTTACCTTCTTTTGCTTTCTCCTCTTTTTTTTATTTATCCCCTCCCCTGCAATCTATTTTCTTCCCGTCTGTGTTTCATATCTCTGTTGCTTGTGGGCAGAGAAAAGTTCCTCACTGAGATTCAGAGTCCCCGCTATGCCCGTCTGAGGGATTGGCACCACGACAGGTCTGCTCGTGCCCTAAATATCAAATCCTGAGCGACATCCTAGACACCATGGGGATGCAGAGCCTGCTAGCGATAGCCACACTATGAAAACCATGTGAAAAAGACGATAAGGATAGCCGATCTTCCAATGGCAGTGAACAAATTCACCTCTCAGATACAGATGTGGTGAAAGCTGGGGGAAAAAATACAAAACTACAAGTAACATGGCCAAGAAGACAAAGCCTAAAGTGGAACCTTGCATACTGAGCCTAATCATAAGATCCTCTTCTGAATTTCTGATTTGATTGTTGACATTGTGCACCACTATGTCTGTAGCCCGGTTTCATTTCACACTGTTGCTTGGAGTTAACTGGTGGTCTCAGCAGTGGGAAACGTCTCTCCATTTGTTGTTCTACCTTGTGAAGTTCAGACCTGCTACATCTTTCCCCCACATTCTTTCTGTTGCTGTTTCCATCTGACTTACCTCAGTCTTCATTTCTGAACCCCTCATCTTGTATGCTTCTCCAGCTGTTGAGAAAGAAAAGGAACAAAGAGCTGTACTTTATGCTGTCATCAAAAATATAAACTTCTATAAAAAGCATCTCTCGCCTTTCTGTCCTTTTCTTCTGTGTATTTCTACTATTTCATGGTCTCCATGTTCATCTTTAATTATCTTTTATTCCCTTCCCCCATTTTCCTTCTGTAAGTCACAACCACGACTGCCCACACATCTACATTAAAGTTCACCTCAACATGCACATTGACTGAGAATAATGGCCATTCTCCTACACTAAAACCAGATGTTTTTATCAGTCCACATAGCAGGAAGTTGTACAATAACAAATAACTGGGGGGAGGACTAACCTGGCATTTGAAATGACAAGACTGGCCAAATCTGAGACTGAACGAAGTTGGATTAAAATAGAAACGGAACAACAGATCATCTTCTGGAAACAATGGCTTACAAAGGGAATACGTAAATAAGTGATTTATTTGTGAATGGAGAATTTCCATAAAAATATGACTCAGTAGAAACTCTGGACATATTTCCAAATTCAAGCACTGTATAAAATATTGGACAAATTACACCATTTATAAATGGGACAAACCCAATAAGGGACTTCCTAGAACTGCCAGAGAGCCGCAGTATTTTATTTGGATTTCAACAGTTGAATACGGATAGTTGTTTGAAGACTACATGGAAGAAGGATTTGAGATGTAAACTAAATGCAGAAGAATGGAGGAGAATAATAGGAAACCTATCAAGGAGGCCAGAGTGAAGACTACCCAATGTAAGTTAATACATAGATTCTTCACCTCATTCCTCACCTCACCTCACTCTTCACCTAGTCTAGAGGGGTAGGAGTCTAGCCTTATTACCTGACACTCTACATGTGTTATGGGAATGTAATTTGATACCATTGAACCATTATGGATGAAAATAATAGAAAGACTGGGGACGTCTCTGGAGATAGAGATTCCCCTCTCATCACCATTATGCTTATTGGGTGACCAAACACAAATAATGGGAGTGTCGAAACATGACTTTGCAGTGGAGAAAGGTCGGGATGGTCACGGCACCCCGAAATATCCAGAGCATACGGAAAAGTACATCCCAACCAGATTATAAATACGTGGATTGAAAATGATTTGGAAAGAAGTAGTCATCAACAGATGCTGGCCACAGTTAATGACAGGAAGGAAGAGAGGGGGCCACTGGACCATTTCTTTACTACGGGGCTGCGAACAATAGGACATGAATTGAGGAGATCGTATAGCGTAGCTGTGATTAAATTTTCACTGGTCAAAATTTTTTGGCATGTGCAGTATATGTAGGTACCATACACCAGGGATCCACTGTGACCCCAATTGAGCTGTCTTACTGTGTAAAATAAAAAATAAATAAAACTCAAAGTACCAAATAACGGTCATGTATGACTGGTATGTGTCTGCAACAGCCCAATGGGGAAACACCTTAACTGACACGGGGGATTCATCTTGTAACTTCACAGCACTCGCTGACACTCTCTGTGTTTTCTTCTGGACCATATACAGACGATGCTTGATCAATAAGCATATTGGTAAGAAGTCTGTTATGGTTGAGTTAGGGAGCGGCAGCTGAACAGCGGCCTGCTTGTGTTACAAATCAAGTCCAACACATCAGGATAAGTGACCTGGAAAATGCTTATCATTATCACTGCACAACCAGTAATGCTTGAGTAGAATCATCGGTTTGCTTTCCATCCAATATGTGTTGGTGTTTTTTTTATAAAAAGCATCTGTCATTAAGTAAACCTGGACCTCTTAGTTCAAGAAATAAAAGTAAGTAAAGTAAAATTCTTTTCTGCTTCAGTCCCAACTTGCCAAACAAAAGGCACAGAGAATAAAGAAATGGTTTTAAATTCAATTGAAACACATCAAGGTCCTCAGGAGCTTTTTGTGAAAGTGCAGGATGGGTGCTTTTGATCACATGTTGTGATCTTTTGTATATACGCTGTTCTGGAGCTGGTTGGGTCTGCAGCATAAGTTACCATGGTGACATTCATTGAAATGTGAACCACCCTTGTGATACTAAAAATCCCAGGTGAGACTGAAGCTGCATCACCAACTCTCCTACTTCATGAGGTGAATCCAAGTGCAGACATGGTTGAGGGGACAGAAATGAATTTGAAAAGGGTTTATTGCCGAGCACAGACCCATGGTGGATTTCAGGTCACAAATTCCAGGGAATGAGTCGATGGCGGACTTGACCCGATGAGGTGGAGAGACAGGGTCGGTGCGTGTCAGGAGTGAGACAAATACAGAACTACTTAAAAAAAAAAAAAAAAAAAAAAAAAAAGTAAAAATGGTAGCTAACAAACATCACAGGGCTAATTTGTAATTAATCAGGTCTCCCTTGAAAAGAAATTCTTAATCTCATTGGTGACTTCCTGTTAAATAAAATTATCGATATATTACACACACACACACACACACACACACACACAGCACCACTCAGAGTTCCAACGGTTTAGGCACTAAAGGCGTTGACGTAGGGAGTATGGCAAATGACGTCCCAGGGGGAGTTGTAGCATGTTTTGCCTCACTGAAAATTGTTGTGCAGTTGAGCATAAAACAACAAATGGGTCCACACGCATGAAGTCATACACATTTAGAAAGGGCAGAGATGTCAGGTAAGAAAATGCTGCCACAGACATTCAGTGGCCACTTTGGATAGAAAAAACAGTCAGTGCTGATATTTTCACACTTTCTGTTAACCTGGCAATTATCGTATCCTGCAGTTTTGCATAGTTGAACTAAATTAATGTCAGACAATTTTTGAGCTTGTTGTCAAACCCCTTTGAATTGTACTAATAGTTTCAAAGGATGTAAAAGGTAAATGTCAAGGACAGATATCCATATGAAAATTTGCTCCAAAGCCTTTGTGGGTTTTTTGTACAGAAAAGGTTGTCTTGACATTTGGTGCATTGTAATTAATAACAATAAGACATAAGGAATGACAGAATGAGCATTTAAGAAGATGAAAAGACCTGAGCAGCCTTCAGAATATCTCACATGCGGCACCATTCTGCCAGTTGTCACGTTCAGATACATGCAGAGCTGCATCACCTTTACCTGCTCACAGGGGAGGCTGACATGTGTCACTGGCTGAAAGTGGGTTTTCTCCACCGTATCCCAACAGTCCTCTGCTCCTCCTCATTGCTCAAGTCAACTGAGAAAAAGCAAAAAGAAAAACAGAAATGAACAGCAAATGTCATGATGAGGTTTTATGTTTTTGTCTCTGTGGCATTCCCAAACACTGAAGGCAAAACTCCCCAAAAAACTAAGCAGGATTTGTGCAGCTGATGTTAAGCAGAGAGGAGGAGGGGAAGAAGCAAAGCTGTAAACATGTCAAGGAAACATGATCCAGGCTTTCTCAGGTGGGAATAAACACTAAAGAGGTGGTAATATGCACCTGCACCTCCGCCGGAGTGACTTCCAGTCAGTCAAACCTCTCTGGGACCTGAACGACGTGGTGTGTGAGTGTGAGGCCCCGAGCCTCTGTGCAGACCAGGATGTTTCGTAGGTTGTTTCCATGGGCTCTCAGAAGGAGCGCTTGTGTAATTGATAGTTGCGAGCAGCTGAACCTGGGTTTGTGGGTCAAACGCTGAAACATGCTTTTTCATTGTCCTTTGTCTGACCTGACCTCCTGAATGCTTCTTTGACTTTGTTTTGCTGCAATTTCTCTTCACAAGTCTGTTCCCTTCATTTGAAAGATTTAACTTTCTGTCACCAGCCCTGCAAGTCCTTTTCTTGAAATTTCATAGGGATTTATTATTCAGTGTTTTTATTCAGTGTTCTTATTCTTCCTCATGCTAGGTAGCTCCCAGTTGTACGTCTGTAAATACTTCCTTAATAATTTCTCCTGTTTAGATGTTTGGATAGCGGAATATAATTAACTCGACATGATGCTAACATCCAGTGTGTGTAAGGTGACGCTATAGAGCGATTCAAGGGAATGCGTTTACTTCTTTTTCTTTGCAAATGAGATACAATTTCATCATTTTTCCTCTGTGTATAGTAGATGGCACAGTTGCTGATGTAAACACAATGGATGCTTAAGGCAGTGTTATATTTTTTTCCTGGGATAAAACATCTCCAGAGCTGACTATCTTCACTCAGAAGTTGTTTTTCCATCACAACCACAGTTTGAAGATTTTCTGAATATAGCGACGTTTGCTGCGGGTAACGGAACCTTTAAATGTCAAAACTGTCTCATTTCAACACTTCGGCACATGCAGGCTTCAGGCAAACTTGTCATTCAGTGCATTCAAATCTGACAGCACTGCACATGTGATGAGTTTCTCTGTCTTTGTAAATTTAACTTAAAAATTGACATCAATCAATCGGAGAAGCTGCTCTGGTGTCATCTCTTGAACAATGTCTTTCACAGAACCTGTTGTCCAGCATCAAGTTGTAGAATTATATGATTGATTTTGCAGCACAAAGGCTCATACAATCTTGCGAGATGGCCTCTGAATCCATTCAATATCAATTTATGCCCAACAGGTTAGAACACCACGCTATCCTGCTGCTACTGTTTACTGCTGATGACCATTGTGCATACGATGACAAACCCAAAAGCCCATTTATGGTGCAGCCTAATGGTGAAAGCAATAATGGCTTATACGTAGTAACCATGGTTACTGAGTGGGTGAGTGCATGTGAGTGACCCATTTTCTAATTAGTCATTTTCTCCCTCCAGCCTTGAGCCAACCCCTTCACCTGTCAAGGCCCAAGCAGCGAATAAACCAGATGGTGAGTTTCTCCTCCTGCTGATGCGTTTAAAGAATCCCAGCAGCGTCCAGTGGAGTTTGTGCTAATAGATTCTTCATAATTATCAATAAATGAGACTCAGCAGCAATGTGGCAATGTGTCAGAAAAGAACATCTGGAGGGAGCAGGAATACGACAGGGTTTGGTTTGTTTTTAAACAAACCACCTCTGTGTCTCTGGGACCAGGCTCCAAAACTGCAGCTGCAGCAGCAGGCACCTCAGCTCCGTCCTCCAGGCCACCGTGGGTCACCGATCCAAATTTCGCAGACCGGTTTCGCCCAGACAAGACGAGCACCGTCGTGACCCAGCACCAGCAGCCGCTCCAGCCTACGCCAATGCAGAACCGCAGCTCCATCCTGCAGGCAGCGCAGCAGCCCACCGAAGACAGTGGGAGGACCCCACTTTGTGGCGCCTGCAATAAAATAATCAGGTGGGGTGGCGTGGTTTGCAGTGTCTGATTGACACTTTGTTTGTCTGCAGCAAATGAAGTCCGTCAGCATAATTAGTATGAAGACGTCCTGTTATCACTGGAAACAGACGTTTAAATAATTCAAATGTCATTTCACAGAACCCTTCATTCGTATTCTGAAGAAGAACATTCATCATCTATTATTTTATTTAACCAGGTCAATTAAGAACACATACTTATGGTACACACACACATATGTGTCTATAAATGTATATGTGTCTGTGTGTGTACTCACAATTTCCAGTGACCACTGGAGTGGTTGTATATTCACCACCACAACAGAACAGAGAGCTGTAACTCACAGATGAAGGGGACAAATTAAAAACACACATCAGGGAAAACGACTGTGTCATAAACTCCTCCTCATATTCTGGGTTGTGTTCAGTTTTCAGCATGTGATCCAGCAGATGTGTTTGTTTTCCAGGGGTCGGTACCTGGTAGCACTGGGACGTTCTTGGCACCCGGAGGAATTCACGTGTTCGCAGTGTAAGGCGGTCCTGGAGGAGGGGGGGGTTCTTTGAGGAGAGAGGATCTGTTTACTGCACCAAGTGCCATGATACAGATACGCACCAAACTGTGCCAAGTGCAAAAAAGAAGATCACAGGGGTGAGCGCTGCGCCATCACGTACAACAGTTTTTAATGATGAAGCACTTTGAATACAGCTGCCGTTCCAGACGGATGGATGTACTCCAGCTGAGCAGAAAATAAAAAAATCACCAGCTTCTCCTGTCTCATCAGGAAATCATGCATGCCCTGAAGATGACTTACCATGTTCAGTGCTTCAAGTGTGCAGCCTGTAAGACTGCCATCAGGAACCAAGCCTTTTACATGGAGGAGGGGGAACCTTACTGTGAGAGAGGTGAGAGAGCTCATTTCACATCAGGAACACCAAGACTGGAAATGAACTTGTAGCTAACTAACTAGCTAACTGCTCACTCACTTTAAAATACAACAGAAGCTCTGTTTTATTTTAAATTCAGCTTAAACACACAGACAAACCAACTCATTAATAAAACGTGAGCTCTCCAGATTCCCTTCAAGGCTAAAAAACAAACAACTCACTTATTGTTTATTGATAAACCAACTTCAAGCAACAATAGTTTCTTTATGAAAAGTATTAAATCCATTAAAAGCAGTCAAGTAGACACAGCTCAGGACCACAGTTTCTTGCGTAACTGTTTCATCAGTTTACCTTTTGTCACGTATCTAACCAGGAATAACTGTCAACCCGCCGACTGCAGCTGGACGCAATATTTCATAATTCAAAGCTGTCTTCAGCTGGTTGTGACAAAGGACTATTCCCACAATCCTTTGCAGGCACTTAAATGAGTTTTAGTGGCCCAGACCCATTTATGATGCTGCTGATCAGGTTCAAATAATGAACTGGAGACAAAGGCAGAACGACAAATGATTCTCATGAAGTGGAAACAAACGGATTTGCTTTGAATTCTAGCGGCATTTGAATATTTGATATTTGAGTCTGTTGAATACAGAGTTCAGTCCAGGACGTGTCCTGCAGCAGAGACGTCCTGCACGTGTGGAATTTTCTAAGGATATTTGGAGTCAGTTACTGCTCCCTCTGAACTCGCCGTAGGCCATATTGTGATTTCAATCAAATTTAAATGAATTGTTCAGGCGTACTTTAAACAGGAAATGCAGCCACTGGGATTCTGCCCAGCGCATGTTGTGGTGAAGTTGTAGCTGTAGAGGAAACAGCTCCCTGCAGGAATCCATTCTCATATTTTATCAAGCTATTTGTAAAACATTCCATTGTTGTTTTATTGCTGTTGGGATTTGTGTGGACCTGCATCCTGAATCACTCAATGTGCGCGATTCTTTCATCTGCTCTAATCTATTTAGCCCGACATTTCTCGATTGGCTTCCATGAATCCGTGTTCTCCTCCATTGTGCTTTAAATGACTTAGTGGGGCAGCATGTTCCTCTCTCTCCACAGAGGCACTGGCAAGGATTGCTGCTTCATCCGAGTCGAAGCCAGAGTACTTATATCCTGAATAATACCTTTAGCGTAGATAAACATTGTGCTGCCTCAGCGTCTTTCAGGCATTGTGTAGGGCTCACCCACTCACACTGGAGAAGCAGCACTAAAGCCTGACGCCTTGCCCAGTCAGTGTGATGAACGAGAATAGTGAACTCAGTTAAGTATTTGGAGCAATTTCCCCTCATTAATCCCTCCCACACACACTGCTAATGTAGAGTGGGAAACTGACTGACTGGGCTTCAGAACGACTTGAGGTTAGCTGTAGACAGACAGACAGACAGACAGGGAGAGAGGGAGAGAGGGAGAGAGAGAGAGAGAGGGAGGGAGAGAGAGAGAGAGAGAGAGAGAGAGAGAGAGAGCTCTGTGCATTCCGTGTGTGTGTGTGTGTGACTTAACTCAAGAGGAATCCTATCCAGTTCTGAAAATGTCAAAAGAGGAGGAACCTCGTTTCCCACCCGTCTCTTCCATCACCCTTCTCTCTGCAGATTATGAGAAGATGTTTGGCACCAAGTGCCACGGCTGTGACTTTAAGATTGACGCTGGGGATCGTTTTCTGGAGGCCTTGGGCTACAGCTGGCACGATACATGCTTCGTCCTGCGCAGTGAGTCTCTGATGGATAGGACTCCCTGTGGGACTGTCTTCTGCCCGTCCCCACACAATAACACCTGAGAGAAGCTGCTTCCGTCTCAGTGTTTTCAGCTAACTCCTCTAACTGTTACTGTCACCTTCTCCTCCATCTACCTTCATTTTAAGAAAAACTAGTAATAGAAATATGTGGCTGCTCAGGCTGGTAGATGTCTGGTGTGACGCTTACTGTCGTGTTTTCTGATCTGCCCTCTTTAAAGCTGTGCCAAATCAACCTGGAAGGGAAGACGTTCTACTCGAAGAAGGACAAGCCCCTCTGCAAAGGCCATGCCTTTGCTCCAGTGTGAGAGAACCGAGCTGCATCGTCAGAGGCAGGAACGCTCCTCTTTGCTCAGTGCGCCCCCGCAGCACTCACTCCTCTGCACTCTGCATCACCTCAGTTCCTCTCGTTTCCTTGTTTCTCTGTCGAGGCTTCCTGCCGGCTTCATGCAGTCTTCTTTTACTGTGACACTTCAGTGTTGCTGCCTGTAATACCAAATGCTGTGTTGTGTAACTGGACGACGTTGACTTGGTGACCTTCAATCATTTAGAATCTAAAAATCTGCTGATGGTAGTTGTTTCTAGAGACTCCTCGTGACTAATCTCAAAATCTGCTGATGGTAGTTGTTTCTAGAGACTCCTCGTGACTAATCTCATACCTGGGAAGATGAAGTCAGTGTAAACTCCGAGTTCAGCTGTTGCGTTAATGATGTAAGCGCTGAGAAGCCCCCAGCCTACTCCACAGCTGCCTTTTGCCGCTCAGGCTTGCACATACCTGTAACTGAGAACTCATTTTGAGTGGTGTGATTATCTGTAATTGTTCAGGTTTTAATAGTCACAGACATGTTTTGTCTATGTTTTTTTTCTTTAATAACGCAAATTGTTCAGATTTTATTGTGTTAATTTTTTTTGCCCCTCATGTTACTTTGATTATTATTATTCCAAAAAATTGTTATAGCTGGTGGAACTTTCCATTTAAAAAAAAGTATTATCAAGAGCAGAGGGCAGAACCCTGGGCCCAGAGGGTTTTTGGAAGTGGACCCATCTTAACAATTTTTATCGACTGATGATTTTTGCAGTCTCAGACATAACGGAGGGCAACCTCAGTAACATCTGCAACCAACCACAGGAAAATTAACTTCATAATGGCTTTTGCTCTTTTTTTGTACATTTAGTGCCTTTTTTTACATCAATAGACTTTAAGATGTACTAGATCGACCTGTACTCGCACATTTCCGAAGTACATTTGAAAACATGAATGAACAAAACGTGTCTGTATCCTTTTAAACAATAAATATATGTAAAAACCTGCTTTTGTTCAGTTGTGATGTTGTTAACAGAGTCTTAGAAGATGACATTAAAATTAATTATGCAAGAACTGTGGCGCACTCATAATAACATGAACTGTCATTGATGCACTGAAAGTAAAAGACCCAGTCCCTTCATTTAACAATATATAATTTATTTACAACAATTTCAGGATCAATTACTATACATACCTTTCTGAAATGTCATAGATAGTTATATATGTATATATATACATAAGGCCAAGTAAATACTTGAAAGCACTTAGAAACGAATTTCCAAAAATTCTACCCACAAATCCATATCATTGTCCAAAAAGTCCAGAAAACCTCGATCAGCAGAAGTTTTTCCATTACCCACAAAAGTTTAGACGACAATTTACATTGACGATAAGGAACACAAGAGGTTGAAAACCGAAAAATAACAAGGATTATACAATTGCATAAGCGTTGCGGCGTGTAATAAATACAGCATTTTTGACTTGCAGAAAGGCAAGGACATAGAATCAAAAAACTCAACAGAAAAGAAGTCACAAGTACAGAAGTCTATTCTTAGCTCAAGAAGAAAACAGCTCAGTCAGTGACGGTTTACAGGTGAGTTATGAACACACCTATGCTCACAAACACACACGCCAGACACGTCCTTGACACTGAATAGTACGAGTGATACAAAATGTACAGTGAGATGGAACCAATCTTTAGCCATGACACATGAAAATTATAGAGCACTGAGCGAAGCAGGCATGTAACAGAACTATGACGCCCCGGAATTCCATCATGACAGCGACTCATCACACAAAGATTTGTCGGACAAGTTAGATGTGAAGATAGATGCTGAACATCCTGGCAGCTGGTGAATTACATTACTGAAATGTGCTTAGACAACACATCCAACACAATAACAGGGGCGATAAAATTTTACACAGTCTGACTGTACAACTGCCACAGCTCATCGAAAACATGCTGTGTCAACAGCGGCTTGTCAGCGTCCAACATCTCATGTCCTCCATCCAATTAGCCTCTACAGTCTCAGTGGAGTGATTCACTGCGCGTTGGTGACGCTACCCCTTCTTTTCTAAATGCTTGGAGTTGAAACAAATAATTAGGTAGGGTGAGGACGGACAAAATGTGTGTAGAAACTTCTTGTAAAACGGTCTCTAAACCCTTAACACTGCAAAATGTCGTCACTGCTAGATCGCCAGAGGACAGTATAGAGGCAAACACGTCACGGTTCAGACTTGACAAATGCACCAGTTGAGTGTCTTTTTTTTTGGCTTCATAATAAAATATAATTTACATTTCTTTACAAAGTGAGGGGGAGAAAAAAACGGACACGGTTTTACTGCTCGAACAAACAGCATCAAGTCACTTCAAAGACAAAAGCAAGGAAACAAAACTGACCTGTAAGACTTCACGGCTGGTACACTCTATGCTAGTAAAACAATATTTGAATGATTCATCATG
>NW_027614131.1:0-5000 GCF_965212315.1 Lampetra planeri
CACACAGTGATACACACAGTGACACACACACAGACACACACACATAGTGATACACACAGTGATACACACACAGTGATACACACACAGTGAGACACACACAGTGACACACACACAGAGACACACACAGTGACACACACAGTTGACACACACAGTGACACACAACACAGAGACACACACATAGTGATACACACAGTGACACACACAGACACACACAGACACACACATAGTGATACACACAGTGACACACACAGTGATACACACAGTGACACACACACAGACACACACACATAGTGATACACCCAGTGATACACACACAGTGATACACACACAGTGACACACACACAGTGACACACACACAGTGACACACACCAGAGACACACACAGTGACACACACAGTGACACACACACAGACACAACACAGACACACACACATAGTGATACACACAGTGACACACACAGACACACACAGACCACACACATAGTGATACACACAGTGACACACACAGACACACACGACACACACACAGACACACACAAGACACACACAGAGACACACACACATAGTGATACACACACAGTGACACACACAGAGACACACACAGAGACACACACATAGTGATACACACACAGTGACACACACAGTGACACACACACATAGTGATACACACACAGTGACACACACAGTGACACACACATAGTGACACACACACAGAGACACACACATAGTGATACACACACAGTGACACACACAGTGACACACACACAGAGACACACACATAGTGATACACACACAGTGACACACACAGTGACACACCCGTGACACACACACAGTGACACACACACAGACACACACAGCATAGTGATACACACACAGTGACACACACGTGACACACCCGTGACACACACAGTGACACACACACAGACACACACACATAGTGATACACACACAGTGACACACACAGTGACACACCCGTGACACACACACAGTGACACACACACAGACACACACAGACACACACACAGACACACACAGACACACTCACAGACACACACACAGACACACACACAGACACACACACAGACACATGCAAGCACCCACACAACAATAGCCGCCATTCACCACTAATTGGCTCCTGTGCCAGGCTGGGTGCACTTTGATGCCACGTGACAGACCCAGCAGGTGCCATGGGTTGACTGATGTGCCAGGCTAGGTGCAGGAGGAGGTCACGGGACAGACCCAGCAGGTGCCGTGGGTTGACTGCTGTGCCAGGCTAGGTGCAGGAGGAGGTCACGGGACAGACCCAGCAGGTGTCGTGGGTTGACTGCTGTGCCAGGCTAGGTGCAGGAGGAGGTCACGGGACAGACCCTGCAGGTGCCGTGGGTTGACTGACTGAGATAAGTGGCTGATGCACCACCTGTGCCCCCTACTGTGTCTACTCGCTGCGTTTTATCCGCCCGGCGCTCCGCTCGTTGTTGTGAGCGTCGCTCCTCTGCCCTCCGCTGGTCCTCCAACTACCCAGTCGCCTCAAGGTGCACCGAGCCTGGCACTGCCCAATAGTAGCGTCCGTCACGAGCCTCCTCCTCCACAGAGGCCGATCTTGACACAGCTGGTACCAGTCATCGGCAAGTCCACTCAGCTCCACGTCCCTGGACACATCAGCGCCAACCCGGGTCACGCTCGCACCCACTCAGCTCACCCACTCGCCCACTCTCCCACCCACTCACCACGGCTCACTCACCGCACTCTCCCACCCAGCACCCACCCTCGTCGCCCTCCACTCGCCTCACGCCACTCACCCACACTCCCTCGCCTCCTCACTCACCCACTCTCCCACCCATGCACCCACTCTCCCACCCACTCCACTCACCTCACTCGCGCCACCCACTCTCCCACCCACTCACTCACGCCCACTCTCCCCACCCACCCTCGCACCCACTCTCCCACCCATGCACCACTCGCCCACCCACTCGACTCACCACTCATCACTCCACCCACTCACCCACCCACCTCGCCCACCACTCACCCACTCTCCCACCCATCCCACTCACCCACTCGGCCCACCCACTCACCCACTCTCCCACCCACTGCACCCACTCTCCCACCCACTCACCCACTCTGCCCACCCACTCGCACCCACTCTCCCATCCCACTCACCCACGCTCCCTCCCACCCACTCACCCACCACTCAGCACCTCACTCGCCCACCCACTCACCACCCACCGACAGCCCACCCTCTCTCCCACCCACTCACTCACCCACTCTCCCACCCAATCACCCACTCACCACACCCTCTCCCACCCACTCTCCCACCCACTCACTCATCCCACTCCCACCCATTCACACCACTCACCCCGACCACTCACCGCACCCACTCTCCCACCCACTCACTCACCCACTCACCCACCTCACCCTCGCCACTCACGCCTCCCACCTCCACCCACTCCACTCACTCCACTCTCCCACCCATTCACACGCCACTCTCCCAGCCCCACTCACCCACCCACTCTCCCCACCCACTCACTCACTCCACTCGCCCACCCACTCACTCACCCACTCTCCCACCCACTCTCCCACCCACTCACTCACCCACCCACTCTCCCACCCACTCACTCCACTCACTCGCCCACCCACTCACCCACCCAACCTCACCTACCACTCACTCACCACTCTGCCCACCCATTCACCCCACCTCACCTCCCACCCACTCACTCACCTCACTCTCGCCCACCCACTCACCCACCCACTCTCGCACCCACCTCTCCCACCCACCATCACTCACCCACTCTCCCACCAGCCCACTCACGCCACTCTCCCACCCACTCACGCACCCACACTCCACCCATGCACCCCACTCTCCTCCCACTCACCCACCCACTCACCCACCCACTCTTCCACCTCACTCACTCTCCCACCCACCTCCCACCCACTCACCCACTCACCCACCCACTCACCCACCCACTCTCCCACCCACTCACTCACCCACTGCTCCCACCCATTCACCCACTCACCACAACCTACTCCCCACTCCACTCCGCTCCCACCCACTCACTCACCACGACACCCACCCCTCAGCTCCCTCCACTCTCGCCCTCCCACTCACTCACCTCCACTCTCCCACCCATCAGCCCACTCACGCCACCCACTCACCCACCCACTCTCCCACCCTCGCACTCTCCCACTCTCCACCCACTCACCCACCCACTCTCCCACCACAGCCCCACCCACTCACTCACCCACTCTCCCACCCACTCACCCACGGCACCCACCCACTCACCCACCCACGCTCCCACCCACTCACCGCTCCCACTCTCCCACCCATTCACCCACTCACCCACCCACTCAGCCCACCCACTCTCACCACCTCCCTCACTCACTCCACTCCTCGCCCACTCCACTCACCCACCCACTCTCTCCCACCACTCTCCACCCACTCACGACACCCACTCTCCCACCCACCACTCACCCAGCGCTCTCCACCCACTCACTCACCCACTCTCCCTCCCATTCACCACTCCACTCCCACCCACTAACCCACCCACTCACCCATCCACCCACTCACCCACCCACGCACCCACCTGCTCCTCCACCCACTCACCCCACCCACTGCTCCCACCCCCTCCTCCTCGCCACCCACGTCACTCACCCTCACTCGCCACCCATTCACCACCACTCACCCACCCACTCACCCACCCACTCTCTCCCACCCACTCACTCACTCACTCCACTCCACCCACTCACCCACCCACTCTCCCACCACTCTCCCACCCACTCACTCACCCACTCTCCCACCCACCCAGCTCACCCACTCTCCCACCCACTCACTCACCCACTCTCCCACCCATTCACCCACTCTCCCACCCACACTCACCCACCCACATCACCCACCCACTCACCCACCCACTCACCCACCCCACTCTCCCACCCACTCTCCCACCCACTCACCCACCCCCTCTCCCACCCACTCACCCACTCACTCACCCACTCTCCACCCATTCACCCACCCACTCACCCACTCACCTCACCCACCCACTCCCCACCCACTCACCCACCCCACTCTCCCACCCACTCACTCACCCACTCTCCCACCCACTCACCCACCCACTCTCCCACCCACTCACTCCACACTCACTCACACCACTCTCCCCACCCATTCACCCACCCACTCTCCCACCCCACTCACTCACCCACTCTCCCACCCATTCACCCACCCACTCTCCCACCCACTCACTCACCCACTCTCCCACCCACTCATCCACTCTCCCACCCATTCACCCACCCACTCTCCCCACTCTCCCACCCACTCACTCACCCACTCTCCCACCCATTCACCCACCCACTCTCCCACCCACTCACTCACCCACTCTCCCACCCACTCACTCACCCACTCTCCCACCCATTCACCCACCCACTCTCCCACCCACTCACTCACTCACCCACTCTCCCCACCCATTCACCCACCCACTCTCCCACCCACTCACTCACTCACCCACTCTCCCACCCATTCACCCACCCACTCTC
The DNA here is from genome assembly GCF_965212315.1 of Lampetra planeri. Taxonomy (NCBI): domain Eukaryota; kingdom Metazoa; phylum Chordata; class Hyperoartia; order Petromyzontiformes; family Petromyzontidae; genus Lampetra; species Lampetra planeri. The sequence goes on from NW_027614131.1 coordinate 4,520, forward strand.
CCACCCACTCACTCACTCACTCACCCACTCTCCCACCCACTCACCCCACTCACTCTCCCACCCACTCACCCACTCACTCTACCACCCACTCACCCACTCACTCACCCACTCTCCCACCCATGCACCCACCCACTCTCCCACCCACTCACCCACTCTCCCACCCACTCACCTACCCACTCACCCACCCACTCTCCCACCTACTCACCCTCCACTCACCCACTCACTCACCCACTCTCCCACCCATTCACTCACTCACCCACTCTCCCACCCACTCACCCACTCTCCCACCCATTCACCCACCCACTCTCCCACTCACTCACTCACCCACTCTCCCACCCATTCACCCACCCACTCTCCCACCCACTCACTCACTCACCCACTCTCCCACCCCACTCACTCTCCCACTCACTCACTCACCCACTCTCCCCACCCATGCACCCACCCACTCTCCCACTCACTTACCCACTCTCCCACCCACTCA
>NW_027614131.1:10000-29666 GCF_965212315.1 Lampetra planeri
CACCAACCCACACACTCACTAACCCACGCTCTCACTCACCCACACACTCACCCACTCACTCACCCACTCACTCACCCAATCACACACTCACCAACCCACACACTCACTAACCCACGCTCTTACTCACCCACACACTCACCCACTCACTCACCCACTCACCCACCCAATCACACACTCACTTACCCACACACTCACACACCCACTGACCCACACTTCCACTCACCCACACGCCCAAAAGTCAGGAACCTGGATATAATATAATAATAACCCTGTGTGTCCTAACTTGTGGGCCACCCTGTACAATAACCATAATAACAACCCACAGACTCATCACACAGAGACCCACAGACTCACCACACAGAGACCCACAGACTCACCACATAGAGACCCACAGACTCACCACACAGAGACCCACAGACTCACCACACAGAGACCCACAGACCCACCACACAGAGACCCACAGACTCACCACACAGAGACCCATAGACTCACCATACAGAGACCCACAGACTCACCACACAGAGACCCAAAGACTCACCACACAGAGACCCACAGACTCACCACACAGAGACCCACAGACTCACCACACAGAGACCCATAGACTCATCACACAGCGACCCATAGACTCACCACACAGAGACCCACATACTCACCACACAGAGACCCACAGACCCACCACACAGAGACCCACAGACTCACCACACAGAGACCCATAGACTCACCACACAGAGACCCACAGACTCACCACACAGAGACCCACAGACTCACCACACAGAGACCCACAGACTCACCACACAGAGACCCACAGACTCACCACACAGAGACCCACAGACTCATCACACAGAAACCCATAGACTCACCACACAGAGACCCACAGACTTACCACACAGAGACCCACAGACTCACCACACAGAGACCCACAGACTCACCACACAGAGACCCACAGACTCATCACACAGAGACCCACAGACTCGCCACACACATACCCACAGACTCACCACACAGAGACCCGCAGACTCATCACACAGATACCCACAGATTCACCACACAGAGACCCACAGACTCACCACACAGAGACCCGCAGACTCACCACACAGAGACCCACAGACTCACCACACAGAGACCCACAGACTCATCACGTGTTGAATCTTCGGGAGTTTCCGGGTCTCTGGAGATCCATATTCTCTGCTGCTAACAGCTCGCCATCACGTGAGCGGGTGGTTTACACTCACACGTGGGGAGACAGACACGGAGACCCAGACCCAGGGCTCCAACCCAGGCTCTCAGTGTCTCTGACACGGCCATTGTGAACCCCACCATAAGAGAGAGACACCCAGACCCAGGGCTCGAACCCAGACTCTCAGTGTCTCTGGCTTAGTGAACCCACTGAGAGAGAGAGACACACCCAGACCCAGGGCTCGAACCCAGACTCTCAGTGTCTCTGGCTTAGTGAACCCACTGAGAGAGAGAGACACACCCAGGCCCAGGGCTCGAACCCAGACTCTCAGTGTCTCTGGCTTAGTGAACCCACTGAGAGAAAGAGACACACCCAGGCCCAGGGCTCGAACCCAGGCTCTGTGTCCCTGGCTTAGTGAACCCACTGAGAGAGACAGACACACCCAGGCCCAGGGCTTGAACCCAGATTCTCTGTGTCTCTGGCTTGGTGAACCCCACCGAGAGAGAGACACCCAGACCCAGGGCTCTAACCCAGACTCTCGGTGTTTCTGACACGGCCATCGTGAACCCCCTGAGAGAGACACCCAGACCCAGGGCTCGAACCCAGACTCTCAGTGTTTCTGACACGGCCATCGTGAACCCCCTGAGAGAGAGAGACACCCAGACCCAGGGCTCGAACCCAGACTCTCGGTGTTTCTGACACGGCCATCGTGAAGTGTTCTGACCACACGAGTAGTATGCTCGGGTTAAAGTGAGAACACGAACACCCCCCCTTCTGTGTCATCTCAACACTCTCACACACACACCTGGCAGCACGCGTGAGTTAAAAAATAGTCTGGGTGTGTGTGCGCGTGTGTGTACGCCTGTGTGTGTGTGTGTGCATGCCTGTACGTGTGTGTGTTTGTGTGTGTTTGAGTGCGTGTGTGTGTGTGCATGCCTGTACGTGTGTGTGTTTGTGTGTGTTTGAGTGCGTGTGTGTGTGTGCATGCCTGTATGTGTGTGTGTGTGAGTTTGTGTGTTTGAGTGCATGTGTGTTTGTGCATGCCTGTACGTGTGTGTCTTTGTGAGTGTGTGTTTGAGTGCGTGTGTGTGTGTGCATGCCTGTACGTGTGTGTGTTTGTGTGTGTTTGAGTGCGTGTGTGTGTGTGCATGCCTGTATGTGTGTGTGTGTGAGTTTGTGTGTTTGAGTGCATGTGTGTTTGTGCATGCCTGTACGTGTGTGTCTTTGTGAGTGTGTGTTTGAGTGCGTGTGTGTGTGTGCATGCCTGTACGTGTGTGTGTTTGTGTGTGTTTGAGTGCGTGTGTGTGTGTGCATGACTGTATGTGTGTGTGTGTGAGTTTGTGTGTTTGAGTGCATGTGTGTGTGTGCATGCCTGTACGTGTGTGTCTTTGTGAGTGTGTGTTTGAGTGCGTGTGTGTGTGTGCATGCCTGTACGTGTGTGTGTTTGTGTGTGTTTGAGTGCGTGTGTGTGTGTGCATGTCTGTACGTGTGTATGTTTGTGTGTGTTTGAGTGCGTGTGTGTGTGTGCATGCCTGTACGTGTGTGTGTGTTGTGTGTGTTTGAGTGCGTGTGTGTGTGTGCATGCCTGTACGTGTGTGTGTTTGTGTGTGTTTGAGTGCGTGTGTGTGTGTGTGCGTGCATGCCGGCACGTAGGTGTGTGTTTGAGTGTGTGTGTGTGCATGCGTGTGTGTGTGTGTTTGTGTGCGTGTGTGTGTGCATGCCTGCACGTAGGTGTGTGTGAGTGTGTGTTTGAGTGCGTGTGTGTGTGTGCATGCCGGCACGTAGGTGTGTGTGTGTGAGTGTGTATTTGAGTGCATGTGTGTGTGTGCATGCCTGTATGTGTGTGTGTTTGTGTGTTTGAGTGCGTGTGTGTGTGTGTGTGCATGCCTGTACGTGTGTGTGTTTGTGTGTGTGTGTTTGAGCTCGTGTGTGTGTGTGCATGCCGGCACGTAGGTGGGTGTGTGTGAGTGTGTGTACCCATGTGTGTGTGGGTTTGTGTGTTTGAGTGTGTTTGTGTGCATGCCTGCACGTACGTGTGTGTGTGAGTGTGTGTGAGTGTGTGTGTTTGAGTGTGTGTGTGCATGCCTGTATGAATGTATGTGTGTGTATCCATGTGTGTGTGAGTTTGTGTGTGTGTGAGAGTTTGTGTGTTTGAGTGTATGTGTGTGTGCATGCCTGCATGTACGTGTGTGTGTGTACCCATGTGTGTGTGGGTTTGTGTGTTTGAGTGTGTGCATGCCTGCACGTACGTGTGTGTGAGTGTGTGTGTACGCCTGTGTGTGTGTGTGAGAGTTTGTGTGTTCGAGTGTGTGTGTGTGCATGCCTGCACGTACGTGTGTGTGTGTTTGAGTGTGTGTGTGTGCATGTCTGCATGAATGTGTGTGTGTACCCATGTGTGTGTGGGTTTGTGTGTGTGTGTGAGAGTTTGTGTGTTTGTGTGTATGTGTGTGTGCATGCCTGCATGTACGTGTGTGTGTGTACCCATGTGTGTGTGGGTTTGTGTGTTTGAGTGTGTGTGTGCATGCCTGCACGTACGTGTGTGTGAGTGTGTGTGTACGCCTGTGTGTGTGAGAGTTTGTGTGTTTGAGTGTATGTGTGTGTGCATGCCTGCATGTACGTGTGTGAGTGTGTGTACGACTGTGTGTGTGGGTTTGTGTGTGTTCGAGTGTGTGTGTGCATGCCTGCATGTACGTGTGTGTGAGTGTGTGTGTACGCCTGTGTGTGTAAGAGTTGGTGTGTGTGTGTGAGAGTTTGTGTGTTTGAGTGTGTGTGTGTGCATGCCTGCATGTACGTGTGTGAGTGTGTGTACGACTGTGTGTGTGGGTTTGTGTGTGTTCGAGTGTGTGTGTGCATGCCTGCATGTACGTGTGTGAGTGTGTGTACGCCTGTGTGTGCGAGTTTTTGCGAGAGTGTTTTAAAGAGTGTGTGTGTGTACGCTTGTGTGAGTTTGTGTGTGTTTGTGTGTGCTTGTTTGTGTGTGTGTGTACGGGTGCGTGTATGTGCGTGTGGGGAGCGGTGGTGCAGCGGTTAGCGCTAAGCTGCGCTACGAACCCGGCGACCGAGTTCGATTCCCGCTCACGGCCACCAACACCACCAGTGACCGGTCCTGGGCCTCCCCTAGGTCGACTCAGCCTCAAATGAGTACCTGGTGCGGTGTGTAGTAAACATTGCCACTGGGGAGACAAAGGCGGCCGGGCGTGGTGCTGGCCACCCACCCCCTCGTGTGCCATTCCGACCTTCATAGGTGCTCGCTAACAGCACTTGCCCCAACAGTCTGTTAAAGCTACACGGTGTGTCTTTGTCTTCAGTGAGATGTTAACTACCTCGCCTGCTATGCAAGAGGTCGTGGGTTCGATCCCGACCCTAACGCCTGCTGCTGCTGCTGTATATTTAGAGTCTGCGTCTCTCTCTCTCTCGCCGTGGTCGCGTGGAATTTTCTCCGGGATCTCTCCAGTTTTCCCCTTAACATTTCGAATCAACGTCACGCGCTCGGAGTATTTGCGCTGCTGCTATACTGCTCCTAGTAGTGTGTGTGTGTGGGAGAGAGGCTGCCACTCCTCTGTCGGGAGCTGGACCGGTACCGCATGGGCATCTGCCACTCTTCACGAATTAAATATGTAACTAATAAACTTGTGCCGGAGGCCCCGGGGGGACAGGCGTCTATGACGTCTCCTGGCCAAACCCCAATTGGCAGAGCCAGGAGATTGAATCTTCACCCTCGGGGCTCCTCCAGAAACAACAAAAAACCACTTCGTGTGGCCACGTGGAATGTTCGAGCGCTCACTGCGGAGGAGAGGCTGCCACTCCTCTGTCGGGAGCTGGACCGGTACCGCCTGGATCTCTGTGGCATTCAGGAGGTCCGGTGGACCGGCTCTGACTCCTGCCACCATGAGGGGTGGACAGTCCTCGACCCGGGGCAGGAGACTGCCAAACAACAGGGTGTGGCTCGTCTTCTGAACAGGAGAATGAAGGGGGCGTGGGAGCGCGGCGCTGAGATGTGGCTCGCCTCCCCATCGACGAGAGGCGAGGAATGGTGGTGCTGTTGGTGGTGCCTGACGCCCCACACCGAAGATGAACATCAGTGGAGGGAAGCCAGGCAATGCCGGTGATGAAGCAAAGGTCGAGGCGGTGGTGGCCGCGGGTTGCCGAGGGGGTGGAGGCTGCCCCAGTGGCTCGCGGTCACGAGTCTCCCCGTAGCTGCACCAACATGTCGACCTGCAACAAGGGAAAGAGCCGCGCCGCGACCTCTGACCCCGCGGGAATCCATTTTGCCGGGAGGTCGTCTGAGGTCCAGGATAACGTCACGGGTTGCAAGCTTGCCGGGCCCGTGGCGTCTCAAGTATTTGAGGAAGTAGCCCGCTGCCTGCGAGCGAGCGGGAGGGGTTCACGATGGCCGTGTCAGAGAGACTGGGAGTCTGGGTTCGAGCCCTGGGTCTGGGTGTCTCTCTCTCTCTCTCAGGGGGTTCACGATGGCCGTGTCAGAGACACTGAGAGTCTGGGTTCGAGCCCTGGGTCTGGGTGTCTCTCTCTCTCTCAGGGGGTTCACGATGGCCGTGTCAGAGAGACTGGGAGGCTGGGTTCGAGCCCTGGGTCTGGGTGTCTCTCTCTCTCTCTCAGGGGGTTCACGATGGCCCTGCCAGAGAGACTGGGAGGCTGAGTTCGAGCCCTGGGTCTGGGTGTCTCTCTCTCTCTCAGGGGGTTCACGATGGCCGTGTCAGAGAGACTGGGAGGCTGGGTTCGAGCCCTGGGTCTGGGTGTCTCTCTCTCTCTCTCAGGGGGTTCACGATGGCCCTGCCAGAGAGACTGGGAGGCTGAGTTCGAGCCCTGGGTCTGGGTGTCTCTCTCTCTCTCTCAGGGGGTTCACGATGGCCGTGTCAGAGAGACTGGGAGGCTGGGTTCGAGCCCTGGGTCTGGGTGTCTCTTTCTCTCTCTCAGGCGGAGCGTGAGTGGGTGGGTGGGTGGGCTGGCGAAGGTGCCATCTGTTGAGGAAGGTCCGAGACCAGGAAAAGCGCCGGCCGGAGATGATCTCCCAAGCGGGTGGCGTCTGTGCACAGACTGCCCTACGTGGCATCGTCACAACAGTCTGGACCGCTGGACGGGTTCCGCAGGATTGGAAGGATGCCCTGGTGGTCCCCCTCTTTAAGAAGGGGGACCGCACAGACTGTAACAACTACAGGGGCATCTCACACCTCCTCAATGTGAGGCCGGGAAAGGTCCTGGCAAGGATTATTCAACATCGCCTTGCCAGGCACGCTGAGGAGAGGCTTGAGGAGCCCCAATGCGGTTTCAGGAAAGGGCGGTCCTGCACAGATGCCATATTTTCTGTCCGTCTGCTACAGCAGAGGTGTAGGGAATTCCAACAAGACCTACATCTCTGCTTTATTGACCTGGTCAAGGCCTATGATACCATCAGTAGGCCTGGGCTCTGGGTTGTTTCAGAGTCCCTGACCCTCTGCTCACGATCATTAAGGACCTTCATGATGGTGAGCGGGCCCGGGTAAAACTACGTGGCCGGGAGTCAGAGCAATTCCCTGTACACCTTGGGGTGCGGCAGGGATGTCCACATCACACTCACCCTACCCCCATCACCTCGCCCCCATCACCCCGCCCCCCATCACACTTCCCCCATCACACTACCCCCTCCCAGCCCCTCCCCCTTCCTCCCTGCCCCAGCCCCTCCCCCTCTAAACCCATCTAGCCACGCCCTCATCTTAGCCCCTCCCTCTTCTCCCAGCCCTCCCCTTACCCCCTCCCAGCCCCTCCCCCTCTAGACCCCTCACCATTAAAGCCCCTCCCCTATCTTAGCCCCTCCCAAACCTCCCTCTCCCAGCCCCTCCCCCTGCCCCCTCCCATCCTCCTCCCCCCTTCTAGCCCCCTCCCCCTTACCACCCCTCTCCCAGCCCCTCCCACTCCCAGCCCCTCCCCCTCCCAGCCCCCTCCCCCTCCCCAGCCCCTCCCCCTCCCAGCCCCTCCAACCTTCCCCCTCCCCTCCTCCTCCCCCCTTCTAGCTCCTCCCCCCCTCTAGCCCCCTCCCCCTTACCTCCCCCTCTCCCAGCCCCTCCCCACTCCCAGCCCCTCCCCCTCCCAGCCCCTCCCTTTCCCAGCCCCATCCCCCTCCCAGCCCCTCCCTCTCCCAGCCCCCTCCCCCTTCTAGCCCCTCCCCCTCCCAGCCCCTCCCCCTCCCAGCCCCTCCCCCTCCTAGCCCCTCCCCCCGCGTGACGCGTGGCTATAAACGCGGAAGAGAGGCGCTGTGGTAGCTTCCCTCTTCACTCGCGGTGCCACCAGCGGCATCAGCAGCAGCGGCAGCAGCAGCAGCAGCCTCAGCGGCAGCGGCATCAGCAGCATCATCGGCAGCAGCAGCATCAGCGGCAGCATCAGCAGCAGCGGCAGTGGCATCAGCAGCATCACCCGCACTTCACACACTGTACCAGTGACACCACACATCACACGTGTCCACACTGTACCAGTGACACACTGCATGCACACACACACTGTGACACCTACACACACACACTGTGACACCTACACACACACACTGTGACACCTACACACACACTGTGACCCATACACACACACACTGTGACCCATACACACACACTGTGACACCTACACACACACTGTGACCCATACACACACACACCTACACGCACACACACTGTGACACCTACACACACTGTAACACATACACACTGCGTGTGCAGCACCCACACACTGTGACACGTGCAGCACACACACACACCGTGACCCCAACACACACACACACCGTGACCCCAACACACACACACACACCGTGACCCCAACACACACACACACACCGTGACCCCAACACACACACACACACCGTGACCCCCAACACACACACACACACCGTGACCCCAACACACACACACACCCGTGACCCCAACACACACACACACCGTGACCCCAACACACACACACACCGTGACCCCAACACACACACACACCGTGACCCCAACACACACACCGTGACCCCAACACACACACACACCGTGACCCCAACACACACACACACCGTGACCCCAACACACACACACAGAGAGAGACAACGCGAGACAAGAAAGGGACACCATGGCTGGTGAGTGACTTGGGTCTGTGTGTGATCTGTAGAAGGGTCTTGCCCCGAACCGTCGCCTGTTGTCTATATCGCCCCCCGTCCCCCCCATGTAAGATCAACACTTACGAGTGTGTTGGGATTTTGTGTTGTTGGTGGGGTGAGTGGGTGGGTTTGTGGGTGGGTGGGTGGGTTGGTGGGTGATTTGGTGGTTGGGTTGGTGAATTGGGTGGGTGGGTTGGTGGATGAGTGGGTGGGTTGGTGAATTGGTGGGTGGGTTGGTGGATGAGTGGGTGGGTTGGTGAATTGGTGGGTGGGTTGGTGAATTGGTGGGTGGGTTGGTGAATTGGTGGGTGGGTTGGTGGATGAGTGGGTGGGTTGATGAATGAATGGGTGGGTTGGTGGGTGGGTTGGTAAATTGGTGGGGTGGGTTGGTGGGTGGGTTGGTACATTGGTGGGTGGGTTGGTGAATTGGTGGGTGGGTTGGTGGGTGAGTGGGTGGGTGGGTTGGTGGGTGATTTGGTGGTTGGGTTGGTGAATTGGTGGGTGGGTTGGTGGATGAGTGGGTGGGTTGGTGAATTGGTGGGTGGGTTGGTGGATGTGTGGGTGGGGTTTGATGAATGAATGGGTGGGTTGGTGGGTGGGTTGGTAAATTGGTGGGTGGGTTGGTACATTGGTGGGTGGGTTGGTGAATTGGTGGGTGGGTTGGTGGGTGAGTGGATTTGTGGGTGGGTGAATTGGTGGGTGGGTTGGTGGGTGAGTGGATTTGTGGTGGGGTGAATTGGTGGGTGGGTTTGTGGGTGAATTTGTGGGTGGGTTGGTGGGTGATTTGGTGGGTGAGTGGGTTTGTGGGTGGGTGAATTTGTGGGTGGTTGAGTGGGTGGGTTGGTGAATTGGTGGGTGGGTTGGTGGGTGATTTGGTGGGTGGGTTGGTGAATTGGTGGGAGTGAGGTGGGTGGGAGTGAGTTGGTGCTATGAAGAAGGGGTCATAGCCCGAAACGGTCGCCTGGTGTGGTATACACACCACATGTAATGGTCCATTACAGGAGCAAAGTTCTATTGGTTTGTGTTATTTGTGTGTGAGTGGGTGAGAGTGAGTGGGTGGGTGTGTGGGTGGGTGTGTGAGTATGTGTGTGAGTGGGTGGGTGTGTGGGTGGGTGTGTGAGTATGTGTGTGAGTGGGTGGGTGTGTGGGTGGGTGTGTGAGTGTGTGGGTGGGTGTGTGAGTGGGTGGGTGTGTGTGAGTGTGTGTGTGGGTGGGTGTGTGAGTGAGTGGGTGTGGGAGTGACGTGGTGTGTGGGTGTGTGGGTGGGTGTGTGGGTGTGTGAGTGGGTGGGTGTGTGGGTGAGTGTGTGGGTGTGGGTGGGTGTGTGTGTGTGAGTGAGTGGGTGTGTGAGTGGGTGTGTGAGTGGGTGGGGTGTGTGAGTGGGTGGGTGTGAGTGGGTTGGGTGTGTGAGTGGGTGGGTGTGTGAGTGGGTGGGTGTGTGTGAGTGAGTGGGTGTGGGTGGGTGTGTGAGTGGGTGTGTGAGTGGGTGAGTGGGTGTGTGAGTGTGGGTGGGTGTGTGAGTGGGTGGGTGTGTGAGTGAGTGGGTGTGAGTGGGTGGGTGTGTGAGTGGGTGGGTGTGTGAGTGGGTGGGTGTGTGAGTGAGTGGGTGTGAGTGGGTGGGTGTGTGAGTGAGTGGGTGTGTGGGTGTGTGAGTGGGTGTGTGGGTGTGTGAGTGGGTGGGTGTGTGAGTGGGTGGGTGTGTGGGTGGGTGTGTGAGTGGGTGAGAGTGTGTGGGGTGGGTGTGTGGGTGGGTGGGTGTGTGGGTGGGTGTGTGAGGTGGGTGTGGGGTGGGTGGGTGTGTGGGTGGGTGTGTGGGTGAGTGGGTGTGTGAGTGGGTGGGTGTGTGAGTGGGTGGGTGTGTGAGTGAGTGAGTGGGTGTGGGTGGGTGTGTGAGTGGGTGGGGTGTGTGGGTGGGTGTGTGTGTGGGTGGGTGTGTGAGTGGGTGTGTGGGTGTGGGTGGGTGATGTGTGGGTGTGTGAGTGGGTGTGGGTGTGTGGGTGAGTGGGTGTGTGAGTGGGTGGGGTGTGTGAGTGGGTGGTGTGTGAGTGAGTGAGTGGGTGTGGGTGGGGTGTGTGAGTGGGTGGGTGTGTGGGTGGGTGTGTGTGTGGGTGGGTGTGTGAGTGGGTGTGTGGGTGTGGGTGGGTGTGTGAGTGGTGGGGTGTGTGGGTGGGTGTGTGAGTGGGGTGGGTGTGTGAGTGAGTGGGTGTGTAGTGGGTGGGTGTGTGAGTGAGTGGGTGTGTGAAGTGGGTGGGTGTGTGAGTGGGTGGGTGGGTGGGTGTGTGAGTGAGTGGGTGTGAGTGGGTGGTGAGTGAGTGGGTGTGAGTGGGTGTGTGAGTGGGTGGGTGTGTGGGTGGTGTGTGAGTGGGTGGGTGTGGTGAGTGAGTGAGTGGGTGGTGGGTGGGTGTGTGAGTGTGTGTGTGGGTGGGTGGGTGTGTGAGTGAGTGAGTGGGTGTGTGTGAGTGTGTGTGTGAGTGGGTGGGTGTGGGAGTGACGTGGTGAGTGAGTGGGTTGTGGGTGGGTTGGTGAGTGTGTTGTGTGAGTGGGTGGGTGTGGGTGTGTGAGTGAGTGTGTGTGTGAGTGGGTGGGTGTGGAGGCGAGTGACGTGGTGAGTGAGTGGGTGTGGGTGGGTGTGTGAGTGAGTGAGTGACTGGGTGAGTGGCTGTGTGAGTGGGTGTGTGAGTTAGTGACTGGGTTGTGTGAGTGCCTGAGTGAGTGACTGGGTTAGTGAGAGTGTGAGTGAGTGTGAATGTGTTTGACTATGTATGTGAGTGAGTGTGAGTGGGTGTTGTGAGTGAGTGACTGGGCGAGTGAGTGACTGGGTGAGTGTGGGTGACTGGGTGTGACTATGTATGTGAGTGTGTGAGTGAGTGGCTATGTGAGTGTGTGAGTGAGTGACTATGTGAGTGTGTGACTATGTGAGTGTGTGAGTGAGTGACTATGTGAGTGTGTGAGTGAGTGACTATTGTGAGTGACTATGTGAGTGTGTGAGTAAGTGGCTATGTGAGTGTGTGAGTGAGTGACTATGTGAGTGTGTGAGTGAGTGATAATGTGAGTGAGTGAGTGAGTGAGTGTGTGAGTGTGTGAGTGTAGTGAGTGAGTGAGTGAGTGAGTGACTATGTGAGTGTGGTGAGTGAGTGACTATGTGAGTGTGTGAGTGAGTGACTATGTGAGTGAGTGAGTGGCTATGTGAGTGAGTGAGTGGCTATGTGAGTGTGTGAGTGAGTGACTATGTGAGTGTGTGAGTGAGTGACTATGTGAGTGTGTGACTATGTGAGTGTGTGAGTGAGTGACTATGTGAGTGTGTTACTATGTGAGTGTGTGAGTGAGTGACTATGTGAGTGTGTGACTATGTGAGTGTGTGAGTGAGTGACTATGTGAGTGAGTGAGTGACTATGTGAGTGTGTGAGTGAGTGACTATGTGAGTGTGTGAGTGAGTGACTATGTGAGTGTGTGAGTGAGTGACTATGTGAGTGTGTGAGTGAGTGACTATGTGAGTGTGTGAGTGAGTGACTATGTGAGTGTGTGAGTGAGTGACTATGTGAGTGTGTGAGTGTGTGACTATGTGAGTGTGTGAGTGAGTGACTATGTGAGTGTGTGAGTGAGTGACTATGTGAGTGTGTGAGTGAGTGACTATGTGAGTGAGTGAGTGACTATGTGAGTGTGTGAGTGAGTTACTATGTGAGTGTGTGAGTGAGTGACTATGTGAGTGTGTGAGTGAGTGGCTATGGGAGTGTGTGTGAGTGTGTGAGTGAGTGACTATGTGAGTGTGTGAGTGTGTGAGTGAGTGACTTGTGAGTGAGTGACTATGTGAGTGAGTGACTATGTGAGTGTGGTGAGTGAGTGACTGTGTGAGTGTGTGAGTGAGTGACTATGTGAGTGTGTGAGTGAGTGACTATGTGAGTGTGTGAGTGAGTTACTATGTGAGTGTGTGAGTGAGTTACTATGTGAGTGTGTGTGTGAGAGTTACTATGTGAGTGTGTGAGTGTGTGAGTGAGTGACTATGTGAGTGTGTGAGTGTGTGAGTGAGTTACTATGTGAGTGAGTGTGTGAGTGAGTGACTATGTGAGTGTGTGAGTGAGTGACTATGTGAGTGTGTGAGTGAGTGACTATGTGAGTGTGTGAGTGACTATGTGAGTGTGTGAGTGACTATGTGAGTGTGTGAGTGAGTGACTATGTGAGTGTGTGAGTGAGTGACTATGTGAGTGTGTGAGTGTGTGAGTAAGTGGCTATGGGAGTGTGTGAGTAAGTGGCTATGGGAGTGTGTGAGTGAGTGACTATGTGAGTGTGTGAGTGAGTGACTATGTGAGTGTGTGAGTGTGTGAGTGAGTGGCTATGTGAGTGTGTGAGTGAGTGGCTCACTCACACACACACACAGTGACACACACACACACACACAGTGACACCACACACACACACAGTGACACACACACACAGTGACACACACACACACACAGTGACACACACACACACACACACACTGTGACACACACACACACACTGTGACACACACACACACACTGTGACACACACACACACACACTGTGACACACACACACACACTGTGACACACACACACACTGTGACACACACACACACACACACTGTGACACACACACACACACACTGTGACACACACACACACACACTGTGACACACACACACACACACTGTGACACACCACACACACACACTGTGTGACACACACACACACACACACACTGTGACACACACACACACACACTGTGACACACACACACACACAGTGACACACACACACACACAGTGACACACACACACACACACAGTGACACACACACACACACACAGTGACACACACACACAGTGACACACACACACACACACACAGTGACACACACACACACTGTGACACACACACACACACACACTGTGACACACACACACACTGTGACACACACACACACACACACTGTGACACACACACACACACTGTGACACACACACACACACACACACTGTGACACACACACACACACACACTGTGACACACACACACACACTGTGACACACACACACACACTGTGACACACACACACACACACTGTGACACACACACACACACACTGTGACACACACACACACACACACACTGTGACACACACACACACACACACTGTGACACACACACACACTGTGACACACACACACACACACTGTGACACACACACACACACACTGTGACACACACACACACACACACTGTGACACACACACACACACTGTGACACACACACACACACTGTGACAACACACACACACACTGTGACACACACACACACACTGTGACACACACACACACACTGTGACACACACACACACACTGTGACACACACACACACACACACTGTGACACACACACACACACACACTGTGACACACACACACACACACACTGTGACACACACACACACACACTGTGACACACACACACACACACTGTGACACACACACACACACACTGTGACACACACACACTCACTCCCAGCGCGAGGCGGACTCATTACATCCCGAGGGGGATTGCTCCTCTGAACAAAATCGTCCCACGGTTCAGTTTGCAAGCGCCGAGTTCACGGTTTAAGTTGACGTTCATATTTGTTTCGATTTCACGGAAGATAGTTTGTAAGTGCGGGTGTTGTATACCTGAAGTTTGCGTGTCTCTCTCATCATCATCATCTTCATCACGGTGGCTAGGAGATGTTGACTACCTCGCCTGGTGTACAGGAGGCCGTGGGTTCGATCCCGACCCCTGAAGCCTGCTGCTGTATATTTGGAGTTTGCGTGTCTCTCTCTCTCACCATCATCATCATCACGGTGGCTAGGAGATGTTGACTACCTCGCCTGGTACACAGGAGGTCGTGGGTTCGATGCCGACCCTGACGATGCCTGCTGCTGTATATTTCAAGTCTGCATCTCTCTCTCTCATTATCATCACGGGTGGCTAGGAGATGTTGACTACCTCGCCTGGTGTGCAGGAGGTCGTGGGTTTGATCCCGACCCTGACGATGCCTGCTGCTGCTGTATATGTGGAGTCTGCGTCTCTCATCATCAATCATCACGGTGGCTAGGAGATGTTGACTACCTCGCCTGGTGTGCAGGAGGTCGTGGGTTTGATCCCGACCCTGACGATGCCTGCTGCTGCTGTATATGTGGAGTCTGCGTCTCTCATCATCATCATCACGGTGGCTAGGAGATGTTAACTACCTCGCCTGGTGTGCAGGAGGTCGTGGGTTTGATCCCGACCCTGACGATGCCTGCTGCTGCTGTATATGTGGAGTCTGCGTCTCTCATCATCATCATCACGGTGGCTAGGAGATGTTAACTACCTCGCCTGGTGTACAGGAGGTCGTGGGTTCGATCCCGACCCTGACGACGCCTGCTGCTGCTGCTGTTTTTTTTGAGGTCTGCGTCTCTCTCATCATCATTATCACGGTAGGTATGAGATGTTGACTACCTCGCCTGGTATACAGGAGGTCGTGGGTTGGATCCCAACCCCTGTTGTATATCTGAAGTTTGCGTGTCTCTCTCATCATCATCACGGTGGCTAGGAGATGTTGACCACCTCGCCTGGTCTGCAGGAGGTCGTGGGTTCGATCCCGACCCTGACGACGCCTGCTGCTGCTGTGTATTTCTCTCATCATCATCGGAGGGGGGGGGGGTTGCAGACCCACAGACTCACACAGAGACCCACAGACTCGCACAGAGACCCGCAGACTCGCACGGGAGACCCGTAGACTCGCACGGAGACCCGTTAGACTCGCACGGAGACCCGTAGACTCGCACGGAGACCCGTAGACTCGCACGGAGACCCGTAGACTCGCACGGAGACCCGTAGGCTCGCACAGAGACCCATAGGCTCGCACAGAGACCCGTAGGCTCGCACTGAGACCCGTAGGCTCGCACAGAGACCCGTAGGCTCGCACTGAGACCCGTAGGCTCGCACTGAGACCCGTAGGCTCGCACTGAGACCGCTAGACTTGCACAGAGACCCGTAGACTCGCACTGAGACCCATTGATTAGCACTCAGACCCATTGATTAGCACTCAGACCCATAAACTCGCACTGAGATCCATACTCACACGCAGACCCATTGATTAGCACTGAGACCCATTGATTAGCACTGAGACCCATATACTCACACGCAGACCCATTTATTAGCACTGAGACCCATTGATTAGCACTGAGAACCCATTGATTAGCACTGGGAACCATTGATTAACACTGAGACCCATTGATTAGCACTGAGACCCATTCATTAGCACTGAGACCCATAGACTCACACAGAGGACCCATTTATTAGCACTGAGACCCATAAACTCACACACAGACCCATTGATGAGCACTGAGACCCATAGACTCACACAGACCCATTGATTAGCACTGAGACCCATAAACTCACACAGACCCTTTGATTAGCACTGAGACCCATAAACTCACACTGAGACCTATAGACTCACACAGAGACCCATTGATTAGCACCGAGACCCATTGATTAACACTGAGACCCATAGACTAACACTGAGACCCATAGACTCACACAGACCCATTTATTAGCACCGAGACCCATAGACTCACACAGAGACCCATAGACTCACACAGAGACCCATAGACTCACACAGAGACCCATAGACTCACACAGAGACCCATAGACTCACACAGAGACCCATAGACTCACACAGAGACCCATAGACTCACACAGAGACCCACAGACTCACACAGAGACCCACAGACTCACACAGACTCACACAGAGACCCACAGACTCACACAGAGACCCACAGACTCACACAGAGACCCACAGACTCACACAGAGACCCACAGACTCACACAGAGACCCACAGACTCACACAGAGACCCACAGACTCGCGCAGAGACCCACAGACTCGCGCAGAGACCCACAGACTCGCGCAGAGACCCACAGACTCGCGCAGAGACCCACAGACTCGCGCAGAGACCCACAGACTCGCGCAGAGACCCACAGACTCGCGCAGGACCCACAGACTCGCGCAGAGACCCACAGACTCGCGCAGAGACCCCACAGACTCGCGCAGAGACCCACAGACTCGCGCAGAGACCCACAGACTCGCGCAGAGACCCACAGACTCGCGCAGAGACCCACAGACTCGCGCAGACACCCACAGACTCGCGCAGAGACCCACAGACTCGCGCAGAGGCCCACAGACTCGCGCAGAGGCCCACAGACTCGCGCAGAGGCCCACAGACTCGCGCAGAGGCCCACAGACCTCGCGCAGAGGCCCACAGACTCGCGCAGAGGCCCACAGACTCGCGCAGAGGCCCACAGACTCGCGCAGAGGCCCACAGACTCGCGCAGAGGCCCCACAGACTCGCGCAGAGGCCCACAGACTCGCGCAGAGGCCCACAGACTCGCGCAGAGGCCCACAGACTCGCGCAGAGGCCCACAGACTCGCGCAGAGGCCCACAGACTCGCGCAGAGGCCCACAGACTCGCGCAGAGGCCCACAGACTCGCGCAGAGGGCCCACAGACTCGCGCAGAGGCCCACAGACTCGCGCAGAGGCCCACAGACTCGCGCAGAGGCCCACAGGACTCGCGCAGAGGCCCACAGACTCGCGCAGAGGCCCACAGACTCGCGCAGAGGCCCACAGACTCGCGCAGAGGCCCACAGACTCGCGCAGAGGCCCACAGACTCGCGCAGAGGCCCACAGACTCGCGCAGAGGCCCACAGACTCGCGCAGAGGCCCACAGACTCGCGCAGAGGCCCACAGACTCGCGCAGAGGCCCACAGACTCGCGCAGAGGCCCACAGACTCGCGCAGAGGCCCACAGACTCGCGCAGAGGCCCACAGACTCGCGCAGAGGCCCACAGACTCGCGCAGAGGCCCACAGACTCGCGCAGAGGCCCACAGACTCGGCAGAGGCCCACAGACTCGCGCAGAGGCCACAGACTCGCGCAGAGGCCCACAGACTCGCGCAGAGGCCCACAGACTCGCGCAGAGGCCCACAGACTCGCGCAGAGGCCCACAGACTCGCGCAGAGGCCCACAGACTCGCGCAGAGGCCCACAGACTCGCGCAGAGGCCCACAGACTCGCGCAGAGGCCCACAGACTCGCGCAGAGGCCCACAGACTCGCGCAGAGGCCCACAGACTCGCGCAGAGGCCCACAGACTCGCGCAGAGGCCCACAGACTCGCGCAGAGGCCCACAGACTCGCGCAGAGGCCCACAGACTCGCGCAGAGGCCCACAGACTCGCGCAGAGGCCCACAGACTCGCGCAGAGGCCCACAGACTCGCGCAGAGGCCCACAGACTCGCGCAGAGGCCCACAGACTCGCGCAGAGGCCCACAGACTCGCGCAGAGGCCCACAGACTCGCGCAGAGGCCCACAGACTCGCGCAGAGGCCCCACAGACTCGCGCAGAGGCCCCACAGACTCGCGCAGAGGCCCACAGACTCGCGCAGAGGCCCACAGACTCGCGCAGAGGCCCACAGACTCGCGCAGAGGCCCACAGACTCGCGCAGAGGCCCACAGACTCGCGCAGAGGCCCACAGACTCGCGCAGAGGCCCACAGACTCGCGCAGAGGCCCACAGACTCGCGCAGAGGCCCACAGACTCGCGCAGAGGCCCACAGACTCGCGCAGAGGCCCACAGACTCGCGCAGAGGCCCACAGACTCGCGCAGAGGCCCACAGACTCGCGCAGAGGCCCACAGACTCGCGCAGAGGCCCACAGACTCGCGCAGAGGCCCACAGACTCGCGCAGAGGCCCACAGACTCGCGCAGAGGCCCACAGACTCGCGCAGAGGCCCACAGACTCGCGCAGAGGCCACAGGACTCGCGCAGAGGCCCACAGACTCGCGCAGAGGCCCACAGACTCGCGCAGAGGCCCACAGACTCGCGCAGAGGCCCACAGACTCGCGCAGAGGCCCACAGACTCGCGCAGAGGCCCACAGACTCGCGCAGAGGCCCACAGACCTCGCGCAGAGGCCCACAGACTCGCGCAGAGGCCCACAGACTCGCGCAGAGGCCCACAGACTCGCGCAGAGGCCCACAGACTCGCGCAGAGGCCCACAGACTCGCGCAGAGGCCCACAGACTCGCGCAGAGGCCCACAGACTCGCGCAGAGGCCCACAGACTCGCGCAGAGGCCCACAGACTCGCGCAGAGGCCCACAGACTCGCGCAGAGGCCCACAGACTCGCGCAGAGGCCCACAGACTCGCGCAGAGGCCCACAGACTCGCGCAGAGGCCCACAGACTCGCGCAGAGGCCCACAGACTCGCGCAGAGGCCCCACAGACTCGCGCAGAGGCCCACAGACTCGCGCAGAGGGCCCACAGACTCGCGCAGAGGCCACAGACTCGCGCAGAGGCCCACAGACTCGCGCAGAGGCCCACAGGACTCGCGCAGAGGCCCACAGACTCGCGCAGAGGCCCACAGACTCGCGCAGAGGCCCACAGACTCGCGCAGAGGCCCACAGACTCGCGCAGAGGCCCACAGACTCGCGCAGAGGCCCACAGACTCGCGCAGAGGCCCACAGACTCGCGCAGAGGCCCACAGACTCGCGCAGAGGCCCACAGACTCGCGCAGAGGCCACAGACTCGCGCAGAGGCCCACAGACTCGCGCAGAGGCCCACAGACTCGCGCAGAGGCCCACAGACTCGCGCAGAGGCCCACAGACTCGCGCAGAGGCCCCACAGACTCGCGCAGAGGCCCACAGACTCGCGCAGAGGCCCACAGACTCGCGCAGAGGCCCACAGACTCGCGCAGAGGCCCACAGACTCGCGCAGAGGCCCACAGACTCGCGCAGAGGCCCACAGACTCGCGCAGAGGCCCACAGACTCGCGCAGAGGCCCACAGACTCGCGCAGAGGCCCACAGACCTCGCGCAGAGGCCCACAGACTCGCGCAGAGGCCCACAGACTCGCGCAGAGGCCCCACAGACTCGCGCAGAGGCCCACAGACTCGCGCAGAGGCCCACAGACTCGCGCAGAGGCCCACAGACTCGCGCAGAGGCCCACAGACTCGCGCAGAGGCCCACAGACTCGCGCAGAGGCCCACAGACTCGCGCAGAGGCCCCACAGACTCGCGCAGAGGCCCACAGACTCGCGCAGAGGCCCACAGACTCGCGCAGAGGCCCACAGACTCGCGCAGAGGCCCACAGACTCGCGCAGAGGCCCACAGACTCGCGCAGAGGCCCACAGACTCGCCGCCAGAGGCCCACAGACTCGCGCAGAGGCCCACAGACTCGCGCAGAGGCCCACAGACTCGCGCAGAGGCCCACAGACTCGCGCAGAGGCCGCACAGACTCGCGCAGAGACCCACAGACTCGCGCTGAGACCCACTGATTAGCACCGAGACCCACTGATTA
>NW_027614132.1:0-29662 GCF_965212315.1 Lampetra planeri
CTGCTGCTAAAAATACATTTTCTTCCTGTGCAGCACTTTCTTGTGCACTTGGGCTGATGCACATAATTACATGTCATACATAAGTGTGAGTTGAAAAAATAGAATTTGAATGAAAATGTGCCCATAGTTAGTTCAGCCCAAGCTGTCACGTAATAAAAAAGGCACATGTTTTTCATAGAAAATTCCTGAAAAAGAGCAAAGAACAATGAAAGTAATGTACATGACACAGCTTGAGGTGGTAGAACACAGGAGGTGACAAGATTCAAAACTTTAAAAGTACAACATTGTCCAGAGATGGAGGGATGATGACCGCCCACCCCTGCTCAGTGGCTCAGATGTGTTCAGTACATGAGTCTGGAGACAGAACAACACACAGAATCTCTCCCTATGGGTCTTCCCTTTTGGGGTTAGGGGTTGTGTGTTAAGATGTGAATAAGTTACAAAGTAGAACATTGTGAGAAACAGAAACACTAACTTGTGTGAGCTTGATAAAAGCCTCCAACATCAGTGTGAATACAGAATGTGTTTGAATGGTTAAATGAACTAAATAAAGTTATCGAAATATATTCCATTTCATTCATTCATTCATTCATTCATTCATCTTCTTCCACTTTTTCCAGTTACCTGCTGTAAATTAAAGTAAAGTAGCAAGCAGTTGACGCTTACGATATGTTTGTCATTTATCACCTTCTTGGTTCTTTATAAGTTTGTCTGATTTTCCTGGACAGAGATTCTTGTTTAATAACAGAGGAAGCCCAGTTTTAATTAATGTATGCGTGAATTTTATTTCATCAGATCATGTGTGAAATACACACAGATAGCACACACAATACACACTGAGTACCACGCTGCACAAATACAAGTGCAATTATCATTATTTTGTAGGCTAAATTGCAGCTTTTGTGAACAAAATAATTCAGTGACATAAAAGGGACGAGAAGAGTCAGTACAATTCCAGAAACAGATCATCTAATCAGAAATCCCATCAAATGACATATTAGTTCCATATCTGCAAGAGAGCGTGGATGTTTGAGGCTCCAGAGATTAGCAACACTGTCATCTGTTTGTGTTCTTACAAGCTTTCTAATCACGGCAAGAAAGCCATCAGTGAGAAAAGGGCAGTGTCAGTGTGCGGTGGGGGACTCGGTAGGATTAGAGAATGTAAGCAAACGCTGCTGGACCAACTGAATACACTTCAAACCAGCATGTAGACGAGAGCCGTGTCTCCCCCAAAAGGAATGAAACACTGCTGTTGAGATTCCACTGTTCCTTTAATATACTGTTTCACTTGTGGTTGATATTATTGGAGAAGGCAGATAAAAGGTCTTGAGGGATTCTCACAGGTAGATTCTGACAAGAGCTGTTTAATAACAGGACAAACGGTTCCATGTTCCCCAACCACACTGACTCTTCATCCCTCTGCGACAGGAGTCTTTGAACCAAGCTCGCACACACACACACACACACATACACACAAAGAAATACATTATATGGCATCAAAACAAGTGTGAGAGTTTAACGTTTACTGAATTATGTCAGCTGGCGTGCGTGTGTGCGTTTGCAAGGGCGTGATATGGATGACGACACGTCCATTACTGATTATCGCCATCTAGCAGGTTTGGTTTGTGTGTCTTGGTTTTCATATCCAGTAAATTTACACCACAGAGGCTCAATGCGTGGCCAAAAAGGTGATGTAAAACCCATTTACTGCACTGTTCACCTAAAGTAAATGGGTTTCGTAAATGGGACCCATTAAACACTGCAAAAGAAATCAAAAAACAACAACAACAAAAACAACAATGACCGGCGTTTGATTTTTGGGCCTAACCTGACAGGACCTCGACTACAGCTTTAACACAATATAAACACACAAGGACATTGGTTTTAATGTGTTGCTGAAAGCCTGTGTCCCTATTTACACTGATAACTGATTTCAGCTAGTAGTTACCAGCATTCGTGGGTCAGAAACTGAATTTTGTGGAAGTCGTTCAACTTCACACTTGAAATGTGATTTGACTCACTGGATCATATTACTAATCATAAAAACTCCCAAGGGGCTTAGAGTTCATAATTATCAGCCAGTTCATCTTCTGTTTATTCCAGACTTATGAATATACAGTGTATATATATTATAAATACATGCCTTCTCTGTGCAGCAGAGGATTTCTTGAGGTCTTATCAGACTCACAGTGCAGCAAATGTAAGAGCTTTCATGAACTGGCTGGAGGCTGAATCGCAATTGTGTGGCTGACACTGCGTTGCACACACCATGGCAAAAAGATACAAACAATTTTTATAAACTGTTACTTTGAGCAGCACAATACATCAGGAGGCATTTTTAGTCCCAAAAGAGCTCTTTCTGGTTGTAATAATATAAATATGTGTGTGACAATATGCCAAGATATCGCAATGAAGGGTTCATATTTCATGTCTGTGTGGTTTCACATGTGCACGTGCGCAAAATGTGTTCATATCACAGCCTAATCGTCCACATCTCTGTGGCCATTGTGGTGATAAATGACAGCAGAGCCACTCTTAGAGTGCTTGACACTGAGAGGTCCTCTCACAGATAAATGACTCCGCCGCAGTACGGAGGCAGCCATTGTTCTGCTCTGGACCATTGCTCACTCCTTGAGATGTCGGATGTGGGGATGTGTTGGCTTTTAAATGTGGGTGGCAGTGAAAATAGACACAGTGTGAAAATGTGAGGAAAAGTGTGCATGAGAGCATGTGTGTTCGCTCCAATATTCTTTTGACACAGCTGAGGATAAGTCACCAATATAAATTGTCATAATTGACAGCTCCTTCTGCACTGAGAGAAGAGAAGATAAACACTTCAAGTAAATCCAGAGTAAAGAGAAGAGAAAGACACAAAGGAAGAGGGAGTGGAGAGACTTGAAGAGAGTGAAAGGTCGGTGCCTGCTCTTTCCATTTGTCTCTGATTGCCCTTCCCAATTAGCCACCGAGGGCTGATCTGTTCACAGTGGACGGGAAACAACCTAATCAGGGCTGGAGGAAAGACAGCTACGACCTGGCCGGGTGAGGACAACTTTGGACAATGTATTGCTCCATAGTAAAGACGAGCTCAACGAGAATAATACCGCACTAATTCACTGAACCCATATTTTGAAATAAATTTGGATTTATGGCATCAAATAAATTGATGCCATAAATCCACAGACAGAATCTTCAGTCTTAAGTGACTTGCTTGATACACGTTTTTGCACTTTGATGGTTTTACGACCCTGTTGTGCTACTTTTGACAGCCCTCATTGCAAAGTTTGTTCTGCTGACCTGCTCATCTCAATTAAGACACGCACACAGGAAGATAGAAATCTGAAACCTTTTCCTGTCAGTGATGTCATTTTGCGCACAGACCATCAGCTTTGCCACTGGTAATTTACGTGGCGCATCTGCAATTTCAGATGGAGTCCTGTCATTTTTTCTGTTTTTCTTTTTATTCGTGTTCTCTGGAACAACAAATAAATACAAATAGTTTTAAAAACATTTTCAGTACACATAGAATCATCTCTAGAAATGAGAATTTGACTGGAGCACAAGGGAGATATTTGTAAGGACAGACGAACAGACAACGGTTTGTCACTCTGGGACCTGGTTTTAAAAATGATCGTAGTCAGGCTCCGTGTGGACGAAAGGTCCGTACAATAAAACGTTTGCAGATTCATCCTGAACTGAATGGGTGTAAGAACACAACAAAAAAAAAACAATCTGACCTTAGCGTATGCTTCAGAACTGATGTGCCCCCTGAAGTTTCCACACAGGAAGGACGTACAGAGGTTTTCATCAACGCAAAGATTCATCGCACAGACAGGAAATGACATTTTATTATTATGTTTATGTTTATAGTCCCATTTGTTGAATGCAAATTAAGGAAGTTAAGATTCTCATCAACTTGTTTGATCATCTGCTCTGTGGTCCAATCTCAGACATCAAAATATGTTTCAGACTTTATTTAATCTGTATATTTTCTTTTCTCCATTTTAACTGATGCAGGTGTATACAGATGCAGACAAATCAGAGATATTTATATCTATATTATGTAATGAAACACACCTCTTTTGTAATTGTTTTCCTCAGACAGACTCAGTCTCCTCCCTACCATATCAATCACCTGACACTGTTTAGTTTCAGCAGTCTGTCAGTGCTGCTTGTCAAACATTGATTCATTCATCTGAAATTGAGATGGAAATCAAGAGACAAGAGTAGACGGATGTAGTCAAAGAGAAACCAGGGAGGAAAAGGAGACGAAGCCAGCAGAAAGAGAAAATGAGTCATGGTGCCAACGCTGACAGGATGACGGGCAGGAGATCAATGATAAAAAGATTTAGTTTGATGACACAAATTGGCAAGAGGAAGGGACATGACAGAGCAGAATTTAAAACAACCAGACGAAGAGTTATGGTTTTGAACGCTGTCAACGATGCTTTTGAGACTGATGCCACAAGCTGAATGATATTTTTATGCACTTTTAACTTCATGAAGATGTTGCAGGAAGACTCTATTCTAAATATAAACAGTATCTTCAGGAACTGTTTGTGTCTTTTTGTCAAGTTGAAGTGATATTTCTTAATTTCAATAGCATAAAAAGGAGAACTTAATGAATGAGAATAAATCACTCAGCACAAAACCAACTTGGAGCACTGAGAACCTTAATGGTTTTAGTAGTCCAACTTGCATTAGCAGCAGTGTCTTCGTTGTTGTACTGTCGTTTCATCAGAGTTTTCCAGTCTAAAATACCTGTAAAAGAATTGAGTTCAAATGTAGGCGCCCTGACAGCCTTCATTTTTACCCTCAGTCAGGAGCTTCACGTTGAGATTTGGTGGGATCCTGTTCATAAATGAGCATCGTGGACCTCGGCACAGAGTGCAACACTCTATGGTTCAATTTAATTGCAGTTAAATATCCCCCTAAATTATCCCTCTCTGGTTCACTCTGTTCTTGTAACTACATAATCATAAGTTGGATCAGATACTGAGGGAGAGGGAGAGAGAGAGATGATAAAATGTGGATTCACAGACTCATTTGTCCCCTTGTTTCAGCAGACATCTATGTTTCAACCAATTCCCACTGTGTATCATTGCACACAAAGTGTGCATGCATGCATGCGCGCGCACGTACACACACACACACACACACAGAAGTCATTGATGGGCACTAACCATCGCTGTGTTCTCTCAGTCAAGCATATCGATCCACTGCCTTAGACATGCACACAGTGAAGGTGACAATGACAGACCAGTCTCATCCCACTGAGGCTGTGGAGGAGAACACCAGAACAAAGAGTTCAGTGGTGTGTGTGTGTGTACATGTACATGATGTACAGTTACAGTTCAGGTGTCTGTCAGCAAATACAGGTGTGATCAGTGGTAAAATTCCGCTCCGACACGACGAACAGACGACAGAACACGCCCTCCAACGCTGTTTCATCTTTTCAATTTTCCTTTGCTTTGACATGAAAGTATTAGAGCAATTAAAAGCCCTCTCTCATCTCGCCCCGCTCGCTGTTTCTTCCTCTACCCTGAACATGACTGTATAGCAGTAATTAAGAGTGTGTTGTGTTACACACCACTGCTAATCCTGCAGAGCCAACTCAATCCACTGTGTTAGCAGATTACAGCTCACGGCATGGGCTCCTGTTACGATGCGGGCCCAGACGCCCCCCCCCCCAATCACACACACACACACACACACAAGACCACTAGAAAAGCACAAGAAATAGTTTATATGCTATAGTGGGACTGCTCTGACACCTTCGGGCATTGTTTGGGTCTTGCAGTTAGAATACCTTGACTGCAATTTAGAATGACAAGAATTCCCAATGTCTTTCAGAATATTCCCCTGTGTGGAATGCAATTAGGTGTCTCATACACAAACAACTGTATTTGTTTGTGGCCTCTTGCATTGCATTGTTCTTCTACTGACGGTTTAGGTACTCTGGAGAACCAGTCAAGTGTCTGGGTTTGAACTGGGTACCGACAGAGTGGAGAGACAGCAATGTAAATGTAGTTGAAATGGAGTCCTTTGTTTGTCTTATAAAGTCATGTCCACGACGTTAACTGTTGATGCCAAAGCTCATTTCGACCACTCTTCATCAGCCACAGCCATCTTTGTACATAACCACTTTGATGGCGCAGCACTGTCGTCCTAACAGGATGACAGACACAGGACTGATACAGACTCTGTACATGGCTCTGAGCCTGTCTATGAAGTAGAAATAGAAATAGAACGCCTTTGCGATCACTATACGTCTGTACAATGAGATTCATAGCAGCTCCAATAGCAGTGCAAACATTATACAACTGGAGTTGGTGCACAGTTCTACAGTGTGTATGTTCCATTTACAATATACAGGAACAAGAATATTGTGTGGGATATTGCAACAGACGTAGTCCGGGGGTTGGGGGGGGGGCTGTAAAGTCAGTGCATGTGGGGTTCAGTGATGTTATGGCCTTCGGAAAGAAGCTGTTCTTTAGTCTGGTTGTTTTTGTCCTGACACACCTGTAGCACCTCCCCAAGGGCAGCAGGTCAAACAGATCAGAGCCAGGGCTGTCTTTGATGATGCCCCCGGCTCTGTTGCGAGCCAGGGGCATCAGTCTGCTGACTGCTGTGACATTATGTCAACGTCTTCCCTGAATTTGGGGTATGATTAATGAGCTCCAGTGGTTTATGCCCGGAACATCCTCTAGAGTAATACATTTGTTGGCAGTGTGTCTGGAATTCAAGGCTTTAACAAACAACCATTTATTACTGAGCCACGTGTTCAGAGAGTTAAACTGCACATCGTAATTACTGCTGTGGACCTTCCAGGTGACAAAGAACCAATGTCTCAACACAAGTATATTTACGTAAGGTGAAGAAACCTTGAGTTAAAAAGCTTGGTCTAAAGCAGATAATGGTGAGATTCTCTGGACATTTTAATTAGTTCTCTTACATTTGAAGAACCAACGGGGAAAATGTTCAAACCATTATAAAACCTATCACAGTTGGACTTTTTTGTTACAATAGAGGTTGACCAAGGTTTGAATCTTTTTTTTTTTTTCGTCTTTGCAGACAAATAATAGGCCAATCAGGATGTCTGCTGACCAGCCACGCCCCTGAGCCACTGGTTGGTCTCTGGAGAGGCAGAATGTATACAACCCCCTCATCTTGGTTGATGTTATATGATATTGTATCTAGCATTTTCTCAATGTAATGCTATGAGACCGCCATATTTGCCTTCATTACTACTGTGTCAGTAAATGCTCTTAAAGCACCACGGTGCAGAAGAATGTCATACAATGAACAGTGTTTGTGCAGATGCAGCCATTAAAGCGATCTAATTTAACTGATTTGCAGCTGCACTTTTGCCTCCTTGTTGGAGCCACGGGAAGCTGATGAACGATCTGACACATAACGTGCAACATGATGCCAGCTCTACTTTCTGGAGCGACTGCCACTGTAGAGGACAGATAACACATTTCTCTGTGTGTGTGTGTGTGTGTGTGTGTGTGTGTGTGTGTGTGTGTGTGTGTGTGTGTGTGTGTGTGTGTGTGTGAGCGAGCTAGAAGGATGAAGAGCGAATGAGTGGCTTACAATCTTTAATTCTCAACTTGTCTGTCTTTAATCAGATGAACTGACCTCCTCTGGTTCAGACAGGAAATCTATCACAGTGAAGCACCACTGCCCCCAGTCACCGATACAAATGTCTAGTCTGTGTGTAGAGGTTTTATATTTATATGTACATAGTAACAGAGTGTGCACAGTTCATGCTACGTTCAAAGATGTGTATATCTGCATCTGTCCAAGTGTGTGACTGCACCAAAAACATTACATGTGACTGTGTTTCAGTTTGAGCACAGGTGGACAAGGGTTCGAAGCCACACAGACACCTTCTATTGATCTGTTTGACAGTCTCCTCATGTCTTTAACACACGGTGGGATTGCACAGTCACTCACATTGATTGCAGGAGCAAGAAAGAGGGAGCGAGAAAGAAATGATACTCTTGGGAGAAAAAGAGATGAAAATATGTGTGTGGAAAAAGGCAGGAATAAAAACAGGGAAAATGATGGGAGATTACTGAGGAGAAGCAGAGTTAGCGGGCTTGTGCTGGAATTCAGCTGTGACGACGTGTGCGTGTGTGCTCATGCATTGTTGTAGAGAACACACTTTCATCTTAATGGACATATGCAAAAATACACAAATGAAAACATAACATTTTTTAATAATGTGTTATATCAAGTTAGAGGAAGTAAACGTCACTGAAAGTGTCGGAGAGAGACGATCTCCTGTGTGTCAACGCATTAGAGGAAGTGCTGCTGGGACGGCACACAAACAAACAAGCCCATACAAACTGGATCCAAAAGCACATGCATTGACCCTCCAACACACACTTACCCTTACACACAAACTGACCATACTGCAAGGAGAGCTTCATACACGGAGGCTACACATGGAATCAGGGAAACGGCAGACGACAAAGCAGATGTCATTTTAGTGGGCGGGAGACGGACGGTAAAACAATGGCGAGGCTGAAAGAGAAAACCGAAGACGACAACGGCAGACGACAAAACAAAGTTAAGTCACAGTTAAATATTTTACCATCTAATGCAACAGGATTCACCGCTAGATGTGACGTAGTGTCACTTTGCAATGCAACAGCTATAGAAAAGAGGATTTTATAGCCATATATGTATTGCTATGACAATAACAATTACACACACAACAATAGATTTTTTATGTTTTATTTTCTGTAAACAACACAACATTGCCATAGAAACCTGTCACATGGGTCGCATTTTCCATTCCGTCCAGCAGACATCTCTCCCATCCCCCGTTTCCCTAATTCCATGTGAATGCAGCATTGAGAATATGACCTTCACTGACAGTTGGAGGAGATGCATTTCCTGTTCCATTGTGATTGACTCAGTTGATTCATACCTCAGAGTGTATTGGTTTTTTTGTTGTTGTTGTTTTTAACCTGCTCTTTGTATGTTTACTGTATAAGAAGCAAAGCACACATGCACACTCGCCGGGTAAATTGTGACTCACTCAAATGTTTTTTGAAATGTGTGTAAAATGTAGCAAAGTAGAAAGTTAATTATGACTGCATCATCTAGTATTCTACTGAATGTCATGTCAAACATGAAACAACAACAAAGCAACAAATAGAATTATTTGACATCCCAGCTTGACACTAGAAACAAACTTTCCTGGTAGGATTTCATCATCAGCCAATCAGTGATCAAGCTACGTTGACAGCCAGGACCACTGAGGGAGTAAATATGACTCCATGATGTATAGAATTGGAGCAGTTGAAAACATCAGTCTGATGAAAATATTCGTCTAATGTTGGCATACACATTCACATGACAGATTCCTTAATGTGAACATCAATAATTAAACTTATTTTCTTTAAATAAGGCTGCTGCCGCGTCCTCAGATACTACTGGTGATTTTCTTTCTTATTCACAACTCTAACATTGATTGTTTCCAGGGAATTGAAGCACGGTAAGATATGAATCAGAATAAAAACAACTTATTATCACAATAATGGCAAACATACACCTCGATAACATGTGATGATAATCAACAGGGACTTTCCTGTTTTAACATTTTTGTTTGCATTCAACTTAAGTAGATTTGTCCTGATTTGTACTGATATTTTGGGAGGATACAAAGATATAAGAATCACAGGTATATTTTCACCTCAGAACCCATCAAAATAATTACACTATTTACATTACATTATTTGCACAACTGACTTTTGAACTTGACAGATGTGCTTTACGTGTTTTTTAAGCAGCATGTGTCAAACCACTCCAGTCTGCTGCCTTGACCATCATTTGAGTGTTTCCGACCTGATGATGTCATGGAGTGAGGTCTTGCGCTTGCAGGTCTGTTAACCAAGTACAGTCAGATTTTATTTGTAAGTCACCAGTTCACAACAACAGTGATCTCATGACGCGGAGCACTGGTGTGATGTGATGCATCTTTCTCACTGCTTCTCTAATGCATTCTGATGGTCTGTTGCTCAACCACTGCTAACTGCTAATACTTGAGGGAACACCACAGGGTGGAATGTGGAAAGATTGCACGAATATCAAAGCTCTTTTAAATATGCTGAACTGATTAACATTTGAAGATTTGTTCTGCATACTCAGTGATCTCATTGATTGACATTTTTCACAAAAATATGCTTTTTTTTTGTCAGCGAGCATTTCTTCTTTACTGATTAAATCCATTTGCAACAAGAATGTCAGGAACATCGAGATGCAGATTAAAAGCCAGGATCTGTACACAGGTGTTCCTTACAATGGATGTGTTTCATTCATTTGGAAAAATACATTACATGAATTTAAATATTTAGATATTTTGTGGAGAAAAAAATGACACTGATGACATATGTGGTTGACCTCCTTAGTTTTAAAATGATTCCAGGTGATGGATTTATTATATTGGAACTGATTTAGTTCAGTCAGTGATAACATATTTCTGTACGCTGTATGCAGACTAGCTGTTCTACAGCTTAAGAGGCCAGAAGGCTAAAGCACTTAGCGTCAGTCACTGGACTGAGGTTTATACCACACAGCTCTGCCCTCTCCAGACACATGGAAGTATTTGTGAAGGTCTGTTGGAGGAATGAGACAACATTCCACACAGATTTTGTGGAGACATGAAACAATTATTGCCACAATTATCTCATTCTTGCCACACAAAGCACATATTTCAACCCAACAGTAAATGAATCAGTGAAGACATACTTTAGGTGAATTCATTCCAGCAGACTCAGTTCCAGTAATGCACGGCTTTATTTTAAGTTGACTGGAATATTGTGACACTCTCTTTACTAGTCTCCCCAACAAAGCCATTCAGAGACCCCAGTTAATTCAAATCCCTGCAGCTCTGCTGACTAGAACTAAGAGGAGAGAACACGTCACTCCAGTTTTGGCGCACTGCACTGGCTTCCGGTCAAATTTAGAATGGACTTCAAAGTCTTCCTGCTCATATTCAAAGCTCTCAATGGTTGAAGACCAAGTTATATTTTGAACTCGCTCCACCTCCATCACTATCAACTACACTGAGATTGCATTTTAAGCTGCATGATTGTATGAAAGGTGCTAAAGAAATACAATATTATAAATAATAATAAATATTATATTATTATTATTATTATTATTATCGTTATATTATTATTATTATTAATAATATTATTATTATTATTATTATTAGTTCTCCTGATGCAAGTTGCCTGTTATTCATCTTTTACTGGAACTG
The DNA here is from genome assembly GCF_965212315.1 of Lampetra planeri. Lineage (NCBI taxonomy): Eukaryota > Metazoa > Chordata > Hyperoartia > Petromyzontiformes > Petromyzontidae > Lampetra > Lampetra planeri. Next base: position 11,276 of record NW_027614132.1, read on the forward strand.
AACAGACGCATTCACCATATGTCTCTTTTAACTTTTCAAACCAGACCTTAATACATGCCGTGAAAATTGGGACATTAATCTGTTCAGCCTTGGCCTCTGGGGAACATCATCTCTGCATGGCTGCCAGCACTCTTAGCCTTTGTGCAGCAGCCTCCTGGGTTTCAGATACATAGATCATGCCTTTTTCCTTCCATTACTGTTTTGTAGCTGAGCCAATGTAATGACCTGCTATCTTCATTTCGCTTTCATTATTAGTTTTTACCATGGGACTATTGAAGCAATCTGCGATTCAAATGTGTTTGTATATTGTAACTTTATCAATGGGCATCAATTTGTGCTTTGTGCATAATGTCTTCAATGGGACTGGTTTCACCGATTGTTCAGAGAAACTGGAATTCTTAAAATGGAGAAGTGGTGCACCATAAATGTTGAACCGACGTCATACATATCGGACTGATAACTTATCAGTTAATTGAATTATTGGTCCAATAAAAAACACTCCGATGAGGTTATTGCAGTGCTGGCGTACTATGCTGTAGGTGGATCCAGCAAATCAGGCACTCCTTTTTGCCGACCTCTGCCAGAATTTCAAAAACAAAAAACGTTTCAATGAGGTGAGACTGCCAAGCTAGTCTATTGTGCTGTAGATCGGTTGAGGTGAGAAAATCAAGCCCTCCTTTTTCAGTTTCCTTGAGTCAGTCAGTGGCACAGTGACACCTGAATTGCTAGCAACGCTATGACTGTGTTTTGGAAGACTACAAACATGTCTGCGCTGCTAAGGAAGCTGCTAACTCTAAGAAAAGACCGGGGGCTTGCTCCTATCGACGCAGTGTTTGCCAGAGAAGACCTGACGGCCGAACCGATCTCCATCATGGAAATGATGGCTCTGGACGACCCGCCCTTTACCGTCCTAGAAGACATGGGCTTTTGTCAGCTCGTAAACTTGGAGCCACGGTTTGCACTTCAGAGTCGTCAACGTTTTTGGGTACACTCCACATTCACTACTGATTTATAGACATGTGGTATTAGCCCTGCTAGCTTGGTCGATCTTTTTTCATATTTTTCATTTGATAAGTCATTTGAAAGTGTTTTGCTTCAAATAAATAAATATGTGCGTTTCTAGAAGCAGAACTCTTCTTTTTTTGTTTTGTTAGTAGTGATGTCACGATTGTTGGTTAGGACAAATCTACAAATTGATAAAAAAAATTGTGCATCACTAAAATAAAATCAGAGAAATCTATTTCCACACCTCAAAATCAAAAGAAGGAAGTAATAAAACACTGTCATGGGTCCTATTCTAGATTAAGAATTCAATTGTCTATTATTTGTTTATAGCACTCTAATAGTGGTTAATGTGCATGCCTGCATGAATGCGATATGTGTCCTACGTTTTTATGTTACGACAGTAACAGTAAAACACTTTGTGAAGCAAGTCAGCTCAGAATTAAATGTTATTATTTGACATTTCTGCAGTTTCAATCTGAATCTGAACCCAAAAATTCAAAGGTGGTAATGTGTAGACATTAGGGCTGCAGCTATCAAATATTTCAGTCATCGAGTACTATACAGAAAATCACATATTTAATTGAGTAATTGGATGAAACGTATGTCTGATTTTTTTTAAGAGCAATATAAAAACTCCTTCTTCCATTCTTCAGTAGTCCAGTGGTGGTGCCTGGGCCATGAAACACCACCAGTGGAATGGTGGAGACTGGAAGAATCAAACTTTGAAATCTTCAATTATTCCCGCAAGATTTTTGTACATCGTTGAGTAGGTGAAAGGATGGTTCCTCTGTGTGTGACATCAACTGTCAAACATGGAGGAAGTGTGATGGTCTGGGGCTTTTTTTCTGCATCCAGGGTTGGTGCCTTGTACAGAGTGAAAGGCACAAGTGCTTGCTGAAATTTCCGCTAGCACTGCCATTACAACAATAAAATACTAAATTGCATCCCATTCATCTGCTACAGCCTTCAGCCATCAGGAGTGTTTCTCCTCTCTCTCTCTCTGTCCCTCTCCTCTAAGATCCTCAGCAGAGCATACGAGATATGTAGATGCCTCATCAAGGGCTGAGCTATACGTCAATGTCGACGCCATATTGAATGTGACAAGAACTGGACAGGAAAAGATGCCACACTCGTGCTGCCTGGAACTGTACCAACAGATTTACCACCGAAATCAGATGAAGGGAATTAACTTCCACAGGTATGACTTATAGACACCTGTGATTGTATCTGGCCCATTGAATGCATGATTTGGCCTTTCTAACGTCAAGAAGTGTTTGCCAACGTTGTGGAAAAGGTTTTCGCCTGCGCGGTGAAACCCAAGTATTCCTTCTTTTAGCAAGACGATTAGCTTAGCTTGTCCAACATTTGTTGTGCTAATTAAGTTTCCCAAATGCTGCTTGATGGAGACAGTGGGAAACTGCCCCTCTCACTCAGTGGATTCTTGGCGGCTGATTGGTGCAGGTCTCCCCCAATCGGGGGGCGACAGCCCAGGGATGGGGTATAAAAGCCAGCGTGTCGTACGCTGGCAGACACCAACTGAGACTGAACATTGAACGTGTTGTGAATAGATATTTGGTTTTGGGCCAGGATAAGAGGAATTAGTGATTCCTATTCATTTTTTGTCATTCAGTTTGAATCGTCGTCACTTGTTAAGACACAATAGGTTTAGGGGTGCTGGTCACGTCTATTTCTGTTTTCACCTTACAACACAAGAGTAGTTAGGTTAGGTTTTGTTTTAGGAATATCTGATTGAATGCTGTTCACACTTAACTTTAGTCAGCACACCTTTCATTTCAAGGAGTCCTTTGTTATATTTGTTTATTTATTGGACAGCACTTAGCGGATGACCCAAAGCACCGTAAGGAAAATATGCTCACCATTACCAAGTGTCAAGTGTGGTGAGGCAAGAGAGTCAGTCAAGTGGGATTGTGAAGAAAATGTTCATCTTCAGTAGAATCTGCAGTCTTTAGGTGATTTGTCTAATCAGAAGAAGACTGACGTCACGCAGAAGAAGATTCTTCTGACCAAAAGCAGTTATGTTAGGTGATTGCTGAAAGGTGAAAGGCTACCGCTGTCTCCCTGTGCTCTTACCTAACCAAAACTGATGAAAGTTAAGAGATCAGCATTGATGGATCAGAGTTCAGGCAACCTGCCGCTCTCCAGCCCTTTTCAATACAATGAGACAGTGGCTCTGCCAAAAGGATTATGTTGCTTTAATACTCAAGCAGGCCAAACATTCCCTTTTCAGCCTAAACAGAGCCAAGGACATATACCTGAAATAATGTGTTTAATCCTTTTCATAAATTGCTACACATGACAGAGTTATTAACAGCTGCCTTCAACACACAGGCCATGGAACATTGGCAGCCTCTTCTGGCCTCTGCACCACATTTAAATTTACATGCAAATCTGCTCTGTGTCACACAAAGAGCGAGCAGACACTGTTCTCCAAGAATAAAATGATGCTTTCAGAGTTTCTGGCAATTTCAGATGAGTCTGATGCATTCTCAAATAATTCCAAAAAACATGAGAAAGAAAGCAAAATTTGTTCATTCACCTGTGGTCACACAGGTTTCAGTGCTTCGTTTGATAAGAAAAGGGAGAGCGGGGGTCTAAAGCATCTCCATAGAGATGAGTGGTAAAAGCTCTTGTCTGTTTAGTTCTAGGAACTGAGATCGATGTGACATTTATCTTCATTAGTGCCAGCTGCTTCTTCTCATCAACCTGCATCCGCTGCCTGATGCAGGCACATGGCTAGCCTATTTGATTCGGTAAAAAATATGAGTAACTCATCAGATGGAACCTAACTGTTCCTAGAAATTGTTTTTCTTTTTTCTTTTGTTTTTATTAGGCAATGCACTGGAAGATTTCCACAGATTCATTTGTCATCTTCAATATTTCTGCCACGAGAAAAACAATTAATTTGCAAAAGAAATTATATTCCTGCCGCCTTAGGTTGACTTCTCACCCTCCAAAGAAATGCAAGTGTGTCTTTGCATATTAAAAAGTGTCTTTTCTGAAATGCATTAAAACAAGTTCAGGCATGAGCAGAAAAACAGTGAAGACTGTAAAAAAATTCATTCCATTCATTCATCCATCTTCTGCTTGTTCCGGTTATGTGTCGCTGTTGTGCTGGAGTCAATCCCAACTGTCAATGGGTGAATGGGAGGGTACGCCCTGGACGAGTGAGTCACTAGCTCATCGCAGGGCCACATGAAGGAAAGACAACCATTCACACCGACGGAGAATTTAGAAGTAGCCAATTAACCTTCACAGGCTTTTGGAGGTGGGAGGAAGCTGGTGAACCCCGGAGAGAACCCTCACAGGCACGGGAGAGCATGTCAACCTGGGACATTCATGCTATGAGGCAACAGTGCTGACCACCACAGCACCGTGTCGCCCACATTCATTTATCTACTGTAATAAATTCTGCATTTACTGAAAATGTCATTAAAATCCGTTCATAACGTTATTTTGCTAACATACAAACAAACAAAAAGACAAAAACATAACCTCCTTGGTGGACGTGAAAAACAAGGTGCAGGTTTGAAAATGAACAAAAGACAACTGAATTAATAATTCAGTTGAATAAAGACTAAATAACCTAAATCAATGATCCATTCATTGTTATCATGCTCCACTTAAATACATTTTAGACAGACAGAGAAAGACAAATAAATAACAAAATATCTGATTCATTCCCTGCAAATGTGACAAATATAAAATATAAAATTAAAATTCCCCTGCAAAGTGACGAGAAAAAACAGATTTTTAGTGTGGTAACGTGAAGCATCACACCACGAATGCGGACAACAAAAAGCCATCATACATAAAGCTTCCAGCCTTTCATAGACATATATTTCTGTCCCTCCAAAGTGCTCCCTCTTGCTGTGTTAAACTGTGCCTCCACTCATACTAAATCCCTCGAGTGAAAGTGAAAATAAGTAAGAGAGCAAGAGAGAGAGGGAGGGAAAGTGAGACAGAGATACAGACGCAGAATGAGACAGGATTACAGGGATAATGCGAGCAGATGGAGGGAGGTCGAGGCTCAAGCAGGACTCTCCAAACGGATTAAAAGACTTCAACTGAGCCACCAACAACCAAAAGATGCAGCGTTCCTCATGCTGGAGAGTTGGAGACACCAAACTGAACCAGGCTTGCTCTCCCGTCATTGCGAAGCACAGAAATGAAAACTTGCTGTAGCACCATGCACTTGACAAATCAGAAATGTATTTCCAGCCTCGTTACCACTCCTGCAGGAATACATTTAGGTTAAAAAATCACTTATGACAATGTCTGTCTTCCCTATATGGATTAACATGTAAGAATTCAGGTAATGATGCCATCACAGCCGACCAACAGAGACCTTTATAAAGGTCAGGTACTCCCAGAACAGAGCACATGGAACATGATGTTCAGAGAATATAAAAAAAATGGACCTCCAGTGTTCTGCATCTGTCAAACTATTTTGAATAGATTACTCTGTCACAAACCAACAAAAATGAGGAACAGATGAATTTGCACACATGACGTCAGGTGAACACTCGTCCTTAAGGACGTTAACGACAACCAGGACCAAGCATCGCCCAACTGCTACTGCACTGAACTTTTTCAGTTTTCATTCTGTCACTGTCAGAGGTTCAGAGGTGATCTCATCTATCTCATACATCTCTGAATAAATGTCATGGTCATGGACAGTTTGGGAAATTTCAGTCACTCTGACGGGCTGTGAGGATTATTTCTCTAACGTCACAGGTTGCCAAAGTGTTGGCGGTGTGGTGTTGATTCTGCATCTTCCACCGCAGCAAAACACTGCAGATCTTTCACTGTGAAACTGCCAATGCTTTTCTTTCATCATCCTGTCAAGATTTTTCACGGAGAGGTTATTTAAAAGCTGCAGCAGTGAAGCTGTTCTTTCCTACCTGACTGTCTCCTCCGTGTACTGTCAGTGACAATGATGTCTCCATGATGCTGCTAGCATTAGCAACAGGTGTTTGCACTCAGCAGACTGAAACCATGCTGCCGACACGTCCGCTAAATCAGGTTGCTTGTGCAACATGTGAAAACAAAAAAAACAAACCACGTTGTGACTGCTGTTACTAGAAATAATGCATCTGTTTAAGATACAGCTTGTCTGGACACTCAAAGACACTTTACGTTGGACTGGACATCGTTCATTCACACCACAGTCATACACTGTTGGAGGTGAGCTACAGCTGTAGCCACAGCTGCCCTGGGGCAAACCGACGGAAACGTGGCCGTCAGCGGCCTCGCCAACCCCCACCAAACATTTAGCCAGGGCAATGTGGGTGAGGTGTCTTGCCCAAGGACCCACCGGCCTAACTAGGATGTTGCACGCTCAACCTCCTGATGCTGATAATAATGCTTTGTTGTCTGTTATCTGAGTTTTAGCAGAGCGATTAACAATTATTAAACTTGTTTCACTGGGGCAGGCTTTTACACACACACACACACACACACACACACACACACACAGATGCAGCTTACAGCCAGGCCTCCGCACGTGTATGAGCAACAATATGCAATGTGACTCTAATCTAAAAAAAACACCAAGCTATTTTACACTTGTATTTAGGGGGGGATTCAGCAGGGATTACACACGGAAACACCATTTCTATCCTTTCTATGAGCCAAATTTGGATTTCATTAAAAAACAAAACATGTCATCTGCACGTTTAAAATTGACAATAAAGCCTTGCAGTGTTTAATTTCTTCTCATCCCAGCAACATCCTCTAGAGTTTGTTGATTCCTGATCATTCAAGAAACAGAATGAAGACGGCCGCCTGAAGCTAAACTTGCATCATTGTTTGTAATACAGAGAAAAAAACATCTGCTGACATATCACATGTTCCACTTGCATAATGAAAAATGTTTGAGACCAATCTGGATAAATCCACGACATACTGTAATACTTGGAAAAAAAAAACACACACACAGGAGACCATATTTACTGCACCAGCCAAGTAAAGCGTCACATTTAACACTCACTATTTACATCAATATTTATGGGCACAAAGGAAAGGAAAGGTGACAGTTATAAATGCTACACAGACTGTTGCTTTGAGAGGAAATTAGCATCATTGCCAAGAGCAAGCTCAGCTTATTTTGTGCACAAGCATACGGACCGGTGGGACACATTGATTCGGTCACTCTCTGAGTCAGCGTTGTTAACGGATCTTACAAGAACAAGCTGTGAAACAGCTTGTTTCAACTTCCTTCATAGATGCAGGACAGGTGGCTCAGTAGATCCAGTCAGTTACCACTAATCCATATATGCATTTCTCTGTAAGTTAGTGGCAAAACATGACTTTGCAGTTATAAAGGTCCTGGATTTGGTTTGGTTTTGACAGCAGCTCGAAATATCCTCAGGTTATGGAAAACGCATGATTCTAAAAAGTGGATTTCAAATGTGACAGATGCTGCATCATATGAAGAGATGCTGGCGAGAATAAATAACGATGGGGAGGATAAGACGTGTTCGGTTAGCTTGTGAGAACAACAGACATGAGTTGATGAGGTGGTGAGTTGTGCTAAAATATTCTCTATTCGAATTTGAGTGTGTGAAGACTCTGTATCTATATACAGTCTATCTATATAACATACATCAACCCAGGGATCGACTGTAACTTCATCCATCTGAGTCTAAATGTGGTAGACGAAAAAGAAGTAAAAACACTTGAAAAATTAAATAAAAATGAGACTGTGGCTGCATGTTCTCTCCCTTTTCATCACTCACTCATCATGCTTTATCTGCCGGTGGTAACTTACTGGAGGGTGCAGCGGCCATTACACACCATGCTTCTCCCCTGACATTCCAGCATCTGTGCTTCTGGCAGCGGCCACAGATAATTTACACCACTACAATTTATATAAGCACATGAATCATCATCAGCGCTGATGAGTGTCACTGGTTTTAACCTCTATTGTAAACAGAATACACTTTGATGGACAGATTCCCTCAGGAAAGCTGGGCTAGCAGCTTCACAGCACTGTAATGTGTGTACATTAAACATTGAGGAAAGGTTTACAGTGAAATATTGGCTAGTTACAAAAACATTAGTATGTTTCATATTGCTCACCTGCACCCAAGACACATCAGCCAGAATGGACAGTCTAGAGATGAGGATAAGGTCATATGTGTGCTGTATGTATGTATGCTTCAATTTTAGTCATCATTATTATTCATATTTGAATCATATTTGACTTCTTATTGCTCCCATGTAGTGTAATATTCACTGGTATTCTGTACTTATACATAATTTATTTTATGCACTGTCCACTGGCGAGTACCCCAACACTTCCCAAAGACAGACAATATCTTTCTTGCTAAGTGAATTACAGCTACTTGTTAAACTTTGATGAGCCCCGGGTGGAGGAGATCTCCTAACTCACCTGTGTTATCAGGTGCTCTCAGGTTGCTGGCAGCAGACTGATGATTGTCATTAGTTGCTTTTAATTTGTTCGCTTTTGAAATTCAGAAAAACTTCACACAACACAGCACTAATTTAGTTCTCAGTCTCTGTCATGATTGTAGTAGAAGAACTTTGGAACATGAACAGAACGTCTGTATGTTAGTCTGTCTACATTGTGTTACCTGTCACTTATCAAACTGCAGCAGAGCAGGTTGAGTGTCTCTAGTCGCTGTACATCTGTGGGGTATAGTGTTATAAACCACACACACACACACACACACACACACACAATACTTGACACAGATTATGTCTCTGTCCAGCACGTGTGTGTCCACTACCTGCCCTCTTGCGGAGTATTTCATTTTATTGGTTTGTATGTTATTTGTTTTATTATTATTTTAAATCAAATGTGTTCAGTAGATAACCTGGAGGAGGTTTTTTTGTTTTGTTGTGTTTTTTAAACCAGACATACAGCTGATACACACGCGCACACACACTTGTTCACCTCGTTTATCTTGAACTCTGACCGTGATCTCCACCAGAGGCTCGGTCTCTCGGTCCAGTCTCCGTGAAATGACTATATCCCCGGTGTCCCGGCTCACGCTGACCGGTGAGTTCTCCACATCGGGCTCCATCAGCTCAAACGTGGCGGAGGGAAACCTCACCGGGTTCAGGTTCATCACCACCGAACCGATGCCGGCATCCTCGGACACGTTGATGAAAAACGGGCTGTCAGACTCCGCTACTGACCTGGACATTCTGGCTTTTGGTGTTCCCTCTCCCCGGGAGGGGGGTCGGTAGGGGCCATTGCCGGGGGGTGATCTCCACCTCCACGCTTTGACTTGTGCGTGACGGCCAGCCGCGGTCGCGTGCAAACACTTTAAACTTTATGGGCGCATCCAGGCCGAGGATGGAGTCCACCAGGAGGATGTCCCCGGTTTTGGGCACCACGTAGAAACTCCCGTTCCTGGGCAAGGCAAAGTAGATGAGCTCGGCGTTCTTGCCGCTGTCGTCGTCCCGTGCGGTGACGGTGTAGATCGAAGCGCGGAGCGCGGTCGCATCGTCCAGACTCAGTTTCACCTCAGCACGGGGGAAGGTCGGCGGATGGTCGTTGATGTCCAGGACGTCCACCTTGATGGACGCCACCTCTGCGACGACGGCGGAGTCCTCCTCCCGAGAGATTCCACAGCACTGGCCGCAAAACAAACCCAGGCCCAGCGAGTATTCAGCCCGTTCCTCCCGGTCCAGCGTCCCAGAAGTTTTCAACAGAATGTGGCCCCGGTTGTGGTGCGCAAGGACACGGAAATTGTCGCTCCCGTCTCCGAGCAATTTTGAAGTGCGCTGAACCGGGCTCCCCGGGGCCGCACAGCCGCTGCGAGTTGAGCCGCTTCAGGGGGACACTCAGACCGTTGACCCGGGAGCCCGGAGACAAGTTCTCGAACACATGGCCGTGGAAGAACGGCACCTGCTCCGTGGTCATGTTCCCCAGTGCGCACGAGATCAGCAGCGGTAAGAATGTCATCCGAATCATGACTGGGTGTCTCATCGTCTCCACGGCACTAAAGCGCTGGTCCTGACACATCCATGAGGGCTCGTGCTCCCCCGGGGACGCCTGCCTTCTTTCTCCCTTAATGACCCACAGCATCCGTGAAAAGACAGACATTCACTGGCGCCACACTTCACGCTCCAGGAGAACTTTGTGCGTCCGTGTTGCGCGCCTCCTCCTCCTCCTCCTCCTCCTCCTCTCCAGCTCACTCCGTCTCACCAGCACCAGCCTGTGTGCGCGTCCACACACAAAAAAAAAAAAAAAGATTCTTATAGCTCGAGTGCGCGCTCACCTCCGCTCCCTCCTCGTCTCTCTTCCGTGCATTGGTTCCGACCGATCGCACACGAGAATCACTTAATCCGATGAGTTGGGGCAAACTGTGCCAGTCACACACGCCGACTTCCGCCAGTGCTCCTGTTCCATGGACGTCCGTTTCTGGAGAAATGCATGTAGTGTTGTGCGATTCGTCCCGGTGGTTTTATTTTTGCTTTGTTTTACGCTTCAATATCCAGCGCAATGAAACCGAAGTGATGCTTCAGCCGGCAGCACAGTGGTCTCTGGCGTGTGTGTGTGTGTGTGTGCCACGGGGATGAACAAACGACCTCCCACTTATCAATGTCCAGTGTTGCAAACACCTCTGACCAATAAAGCGTAAATCAACTGGATTAAAATAATGTGGGAAATCGGTAGGTTTCATCGCCTGGAGGGTGGGCTGGGTGGGAGGAAGGGTAAGGAACGAGGCTGTAGGGACACAGAGAGACAGAGTTGTGTGTGGAGCTGTTGTCTCTAGGGCGGTGTGGGAGTTGCTTGCCTCAAAATGAATGAATCCTGAATGAAATCACTGATATTCACTTTCACCGATCAGCTTTTACTTCCACATCTATAATCCACACATGGAGAACTCAAGAGCTAAATCAACAAAATCTCCTCATGCGAATGCCTGATAATAAATCTGTGTCTACTCAGTCATTATCTCTTCCAAAGCAACATCTCGTGAGCTCTTGAACTCCTACTCACTACAACACTGCAACCTGAGCACTTTCTCAAGTTGAGAAATCAGCAGTGATGTTAAAACTCAAGTTTGAGGCTTTAAAACAAAAAAGCTGTGTGTTTCATACACTCAAAGTCTGGCGTGTGTGTGGGAGTGAATTACACTGGAGGCTTTAGGAATGGAGAATGAACTAAGAAAACATTCTAATTTTAATTAAGAGATCAGAAATATGTCACAGAGAAATGTAGAGCAGAAAAATGTCCCGAAGAACCTTTTCATCAATTACAAATCTAAATCTAGAAAAAGAATTACTGTAATGTGTGCCCCAGTGATTTTTTTTTTTCCCTGCTGAAAAAACAACAAGCTGTAAAAATTCCAACAGGTCAAATTTTACCTGGTCACCTCGAGCCAGGTGAAAAGTCCTCCCAGCCCTGTTAATGATGGGGCTTTTTTTCTTTTTCCCTCTGAGGCACATCTGGGGGTAAGTTACACTTCACGAATTGAATTCAGATTCTGTAGGCGGAGTATACAGACACAACACAGGCATAGTAGCATACTAGATGCTGTAAAAATACCACGAATTAAACAGTGTGTACAGCAGGTAAGATGGTGGGGAAATTTGGATGCAGCGTTTGTCGCTGCCTTTATGCTCCTGCATCACATCCACACCACCGGTGTCGCCTCCAGCTTGTTGTACGGCGTAAACTCACATGCTTTGAAAGAATCGCCTTTGGTCGGAGACAGAACATCTTTAAGTGATGGAAAGAGAACTGTGAAATAGATGGTGGGAGACTGTGTACTTTTTGAAGTGTTGGTCTTGGACATAGGCAGAGAAACTAAGCTATGTGGCAATGTCTTTGATATGAGTTGAGTTTTTTTAGCACTGGCCTTGATGTCTTGAAAACTGCTGCCTCTAACCCAATGAGCATTGATTTATTTCAATCATTTATTTCATTCTCCCTCAACTGCACATACATGCAGAAAAATATTCTATGAGAATACGCTGGCTCTGTCTTTGAGCTTTCTAGAATATACGCTCTCCATTGTATGAAGACATTGAAAGATTACTCCAGAAGCAAGCTGCTGGCTTACATCAGTTTCAAACGGATGTAAATCATTTGCCCTTTAACACAGGAAATGAGGGGAAAACAGCAACTGAAACATTACTGTGCTGTTAATAAGGTACGCTTCAGAACCTTTTTTCACGTTTGAGTCCTGATGGTACAAAGTCTTATCTCCACAGAGCGCCTGTGACTTCAGGACTGCAATCTTTCCCTCTGCAGCCTCTTCAAGCTCAAACCAGTAGCCCGTAGCGAGAAAATCCTGACTTTGATGCATTAACAAACAGCACTACATGGGGAGTGTGGTACCAGCAGACCGTAACAGATGACGGAGCAACAATGGCTGTGAACATAAAGGGGATTTTAGACTTAAGAGAGAATAGATTTGTCTGCGGGAAGGCACATGTTCAATTCTTTTGTGGAATTTTGGTCTGACTTGACTGCACACTGAACTTAACACTGATTAGCTCGCGCAGACTAAAGTTAGACCAGCAAGGATTTGGGAAGGCTGATCTTGTGAGTCTTGAATTGTACCACCTTGCTGTTTCCTTCTATTTCTTGTGTTTAGTTCTCCCATGACAAATGAGGTCAGTCCTGTATGCATTGTCCCCACAAACAATTATGATGAAGTGACATAGGCGTCTTATGCATGTGGCCCCTACGCGTGATTTTGTTGTAACTCGTGTGCAATGACAATAAAGTATATTCTATTGTATTCTATTCTTACGACCATAATGGGAACGGACTGGAAGTAGTCAGACAGTACGATATCATGATTTCATAGCTCAGCCTCACAGGCGCTCTGACAAAAATGTCTTCTGCAACATAGTTACAATAACACTTTGAAAACAAGTAAAACAAAACTTTTTTTTTTAAATTGTCTCGCATATAAATGAAGTAACTACATTGTTATATTTGCCATCCCTGATATGAACAAATATTGCTACTAGAACCCTTTACTTTTCTGTAGCATCAGTCATGTGGAACCATCTTTTTTTAATCTAAAAAAAAAAAAAAAGTATGTATGGTATGTTTATGATGCTGGATACAGATTCTGATCACCTCCAATATGTAACAGGTTATTATTTTTATGCCAACAGATCATTTCTGGGTAATTGTTCCAGAAAATATGGTGTGCACTGTTTGTGTAAAGTTGTTTACAAAAAGAAATACATACAAACAAACTGTAACAAAACATAATACAGGAGGAAAGTAAAAATGTAACGCTGGTTCAGACAAATTATGCTCTCTTGCTCTCTCTCTATCGCATGTCTAGTATATTATTTATGAGAAGAACACTGAGCTGCAACCGAAGAGTAAATGTTTCAATATACTCTGTAGTATTATATAGCATAGTATTAAAATGTTTCATGTCAGTGACAGCAACACATAAAATCATCATAAAGTGAACAGTATTAATAGACGTGTACATAAGTATTTCTTTAGTATTAAAGCCATATTTTAGTCTGAGAAACTTTCTAATGATGGTGCTTTAGCTTCAAGGCTGTTCCCCCAGGGGCTGGTGAGAGTGTGGCAGTAGATCGGAGCAAAAAGATGTAGTAAAAACGAGATATAAGGGATGCCTCTGTGCGCGCAAACGTCTGTTGAAACTGAGAGAGACGAAGAGGAAAACAGGAGACAGTAAGAGACTGCAGCCAAAGTAATGAGCATTAGAAAAAGCAGAGAAAAGATGAAAAGACCATCCTCCATGTTTTATTCATATAGTTTGTTTTTAGCCTGTCAGCTCACATTCAATTCTGTACACACAAACACAAGCAGAGGTGTTTATATGGACTTGCACGGGACACAAAGAAAAACTTCAGTGAGTCCACCAGACTCTTTGGATCCTAGTTACATTGACTACTGCGATATCCTCACACTGTCTCATGGTCTAGAGGCAATATACCTGAATACTGCAGCACTGGTTTGTCTGTTGGATCATGGGAAAAGACCTTGTTGTGATCACATTTCTTTGAATAGTATTGCACAGCACTAGTTAAAAAGTTCACTTGGGACTTCAGTGACAGTCGTAGTAGTAGTTTTCCCCATGAAAGTCCCCATAAAACTCCTTTGGTAACAAAACAGACTAGACAAGCGGAAGGGGGGAATGTGTATGCTTGTAGAATTTGGTATATTATCTCCTGTTCTTAATTTTCTATTCACATCTTAAATAATCACATCTTTGTGCATCTGCCACACCCCTCAGGTTAGTACAGCAATAGTGTTTGTGTGCTGTGAATTATTTTGGTTGGCGGTTGAAAGTGATCCTGGAGGGAAGAGGTTGGGAGCGGAGGGTTATAGTTACCTACACAGCCTCTTGCAGAGCGTCTTAGCTTGATAAACAGAGAGATTGGAAGAAGGAAGCAAATGCCTCCAGGACAGAAATACTGTGGAATCAATTGAATCTCTCACCCACTGTATTTCTGTTTCTCTCTCTATCGCTTATAAGAGAGACGCACACTCAGGTTCTATGAGTGGCCACCTGGCTGACAACAGTTTAGCAGAGCCTGGTAGGCAAACCACCTGGAAGATCTGTTGGACAGAGACATGGAAAGGGAGAAAGAGAAAGACAGAGGCCAGACAGAGGTAGAGAGAGAAAAAATACTGATGTGATGACATTTGGGGATTTTTGTGTAATGAACCCTGTGCAGAAGCAAAAAAATGCCAAAGAAAGGGAATGATAAGAAAGGTCAGGCAAGGAAAAGACGATAGAGAAATTTAAACTAGGAGAGTTGCGCATAGAGCCAGAAAGATCAATGAGCCAATGATGAGTCCAAGATGGGAGGCAGAAATGCGACAGGAAAAGAATAGACAGCAGAGTGAGTGATGTTAAGTCCACAAGTAGCAAAGATGAAAAGGCTGGCTGCAGGAGGGAGGTGATAGAACGATGCTCCGTGGAGATGAGGAGAATACACAGTGAGAGATAAAGTGTTTGTGTAGCAGCTGTCGCTTAAAGAATCAAACACTCTGACAACATGGGACAGCAGGATTGAACGGCTGGAGGATGTCACCATGGAAGATTGAATTTTCCTCACAAAGTGATTGCAGCTGTCAGCATGGTATCAAATTGAGGTTTTTTATTTTCCACGATAAGGAAATTAAGTGTCCAATTAGTGTGGTTTGATTTAAACTATTTATTTCATGGAAAACAAAAGTGTTTCACTGGACACTGCAGCTACACTCGAACTTCTCAGCAACAATAACTCTTCTACTTTCGCAGGTCTGTAGAAAAAACACAGCATACTGAAGAACTCGACACAAACCAAGCAGATATTTCACCTGGAATTTACATGGAGGCTGACTAGCAGTATTTTTCATGGACTGTTTGTCAGCATTATTATTACTAATACTACTATTATTATTTATTTATTATTACTACTACTACTACTATTACCACTACTACTACTATTATTATTATTACAGTGCTACACACAAGCAATATAGTAAATAATTATGAAGGTGAAGAACAATTAGCCTGGAAATCCAGACCCACACGGACATATGTAGAGTCTGGTAAAGAGTCATGGACCAACCCAACTCATCTAATGCAAACTGGATAACGCTACGACCAATCAGAGCAATGACAAAGTGACGTTATCAGAACTATGAAATCGAGTCAATGGCACACTTTGTCTTTGAGAGTTTGATGGAAAGACACCAATGTAGTGGCAATGGAATCCTTTGTTTGTCCTTTTAAAGAAATGTCCCGGTTGTTTACTGTTGACATCAAAGTAGATTGAAACGGATGCACTTCATCAGCCATCCGTACGTACATGACCACTTTGATGGAGCAGCACTGTCACTATCCTGTTAAAGCGGCCCACAGACACTCTACTCTGTACTTGCTGGTGATATGTCTGGAAGTGACACATTTCAGCGCACTTGAATTCTTCCCTCTGTGAAATGAAATGATGCATTATTGCAAATGCAACTGATTTGGAAATGACTAATGTGTAAAAGCAGCCAATCAATATGAGCCATCCCAACCATGAACGTACCCTGAGCCTCTCCTGAACCTAACAGGATCTCAACCAAACGACAACTCACAAAGGGCACCTCCGGGACAGGACATTCTTAAGTTTCAGCAATGAAAGTAGATGAATGCATCTTTGCTTTGATACTGATTAATCACAAAATGGAATGAAAAAAAAAAAAGAAAATCATTTCAAGTTGTTAAAACGCCAACACCAAGTGGTGTTTTCAAAGGGATTTTTCAAATGACCATGATACCAGACAATCACAAGGTTGTTTGGCAAGTTATTTATGAAATTACTGATAACCATCTAAAATCGAGGGCAATTTGCTACTAGCTATACTTTGGAAGTGCGGGGGAAGAGGAAATAAATGATTTACATTCATTTACATTCACAGCCCTGCAAATCGTCCTATTTTGCGAGCCTCTGATTGGATCACATTGGAACGGGCTGTTGTACTGCAGCAGCTAATCATCATATGACCAACAGAGAAACAATGGCTTTTGTATTTCAGTGTATGCTGTGGACAGATATTCTCATAACCTTTCTATTGACCTTTCTAGATATCCAAATCAAGCTACACGCCAAAATACTGAACAATATCTGGGTCAGTCATGCCAACTCACAGACCTCTCCTCAATTCCTACAAATGTTTTTTGTTTCTTTTCAATTCACATTTCTTCGAAATCTGCATCCAAATTGCACAATATACAAGTATTACATACACAGTACTTGTCTTTCAGGGACTGAAAGGTAAAGACAGAACAGGGCGAGGAGGAAAAATGATTGCCCTTAGCAAGAAAATACTGTTGGATTTTTTTTTATCAAGCAAGGACATTCAGGCAGAATGAAAGCTTGCAATCAAAGACAGTGTTTATGTGAGTGCATGTGAGGACTGATTACATGACAAAATGTATCTTCAACATGAGATTGGATATGGGCATAGAGAATACAAAAACAGAAAAAAATGACATTGAATTTGAAATTAATACACACATACGCTGAGAGAGAGAGGGAGAGAGAGAGAGAGGAGAGAGGACAGAGACAGAGATAACAGATGTCCAGATGATGTGAGGGTTTAGTTTGGTCTTTGCCATACGTGCATGTGACAAACAAACTCACGAAAAATCAGGGTGAGCAAATACGATATGATTGAACAGTTGCTCTCTGAGACTGTTCTTCATTGTTTCTGGTGTTTTCTCTCCCAGCACCCATACTTGACCAGATGGCTCAAATTGCATCCTCTGAAATAAAGAAATAATAGATTTGCACTGTTAGAAATCAAAAGCTTGTAGGTGTACATGTCGAGATACAGGCAGTAGGATCAAAAGTGTGTAAATCTGCAAGGCCATGGGTAAAAGAAAAGGGGGAATCATAGCAAATGTGCGATCAAATATTTGAAGACCTATTACAGTAGATTAATATATGATGTGACTAGCTGGTAGTAGAGCTGCCCAATTAATCAAATATGAATTGGATCATGTGGCTGCCTCTGTACGGTGCACCCGTCATGGTCATGACCATGAATTTTTTCTGCAGTGGTTTTTATGATGTCCTTTGTACTTTCTGGCATTTTATTCGCATGATCAGTATACAAACAAGTTGTCCATCCTACATAGTGAGGTTTTTCTCACGTGACGTCAGACATTACAACATTACGACATTACAGACATTTGTAAATTATGAACCAACTGTTAATATAACATGCCCTCTGCTTTTGACATCAATCTATAGCATTAAGAGATGCTGGGAGACAAAATCCTATCATGGCAAGTAAACTGTTTAACTCTTGCTTATTGCTATTGCTATTACTAAATATGGTTGGGTTGGGTTTCAGAGACATACATGGACAGATTGTGGTTATGTAAAACATGTTTTTTTTTGTGTAAGGGGTCAATCATGAACCTATGGATATATCTAAAATAAGTGTGGCCCCCACAGTGTCAGTCGACTGTGGCCCTTTGACAAATGTAGTTGATGACCTGATGACCCCTTTAATCTTCAAGTCATATCACCCGTTGTACAACGAAGTCAACCATAAAGATTTTGTCTGATCGTTTGCATTTGGAACTAGTTGTTGTGGAAAAGTCAAAGTGTCTTCACCAAAGGTGTAAGAATATCTTGAATATCATATCAGATAAGTGGCATCATTTGTTGGATCAGAGTCACAGTGCAGTAAGAGCTGAGAAAGAGCCATCACTGACCTTACTAACAGACATGGTCTGCGACCATAATTAATGCATTCGAGTTTAGGCATGCATATAAAATGATGGCTCGTCCTTGAAATATGGATATTGCAAATGTGCCATTATTGAAGCTTGAGAGAAGTTAAGATGAGAGAGTCTATGGTCAGAGAATTATTCTATTTGGGAGTCT
>NW_027614133.1:0-29617 GCF_965212315.1 Lampetra planeri
GTTGTAGGTTCATTCATCCATTAATGAACAACGTACACATTTACACAGTTTGAGATGCGTTGTCAGCTGCTTTGTCGTCTTCTGACATCTTCCACGGTGATTGTCTTTTCTACAATCCTCTGTGACCAGCGGGAGGCGCTCTGTCGTCCCGTTCGTGCGCTCCTGATTGTGATTGGTCTGCTGCCTCGAACACACCTCTTATACGTGCACGTTCACGGGTCTTGATGAGACAAAGCTGGATTGAATTAGTGAGTTGATATCCAGCTTCATGGTACCGATGATCCTGATCGCCATGATCTCCCTAAGTCAGTCCTGGATCAATGGAGTTGATCCAGGACTTATTAATCGAGCTTCCGTGGTACAGGCCCCAGGTGACCGCAGCGTCTTAAGTCAGACCGCAGGGGGGGGCGTCGGCTTTCGTTGCTGACGGGTCACAACTTACCCTTCGGGACTGGATCTCGTTGACGTAAAGAGGAAGAAGGAACTCGGAGACTCCGTCCAGGTGAATCCCGTCCCGGTTCAAACGGAAGCGGCCCCATTCCGTCCTGAAACACACCCAGGGACACATCAGACACAGCACTTCCTGTTTCGTTCCCGGCGGTTAGAGGAGCTGAAGTACGCCGGGTGAGTGGGGTGGGCAGACGTGGCTGCGGAGTGACGGGGGGGGTGACAGCGCTGTCAGGGTGACAGCTGCCTGCAGTGGAGGCGCGACGACAGTCAGGTTGTATGTCGGTGACCACCTGTGTGTGCACCGTCTGACAAACGGTGACGTGTTGACATCTGACCGGGGACCAAACAGTACCCGTCATTCAACAGTTCCTGGACATTCCCGTCTCTGGTTGCCTAGGTAACATCTCTTCCCATATCTCCCACTCATCGGTCATTTCCTGCCACCGGCAGCCGCTTCAATCGTGTGACTCCAAGTTTAGATTTAGTTCCACTGGGCCGGTCACGGTGTCACAGATGTTCGCCACATCGCCGCAGGTCTCGTCCCGATGAAGATTTCTTCTCGGATGAAAATGCAAAACAATGATGGAAAGTCAAAAGTTGCCGATACCGAACAAAGTGAAAGATAATTAAAAGCATCAGCTGCGCATTACTGCAGGAGGTGATTTGGGAGGTAGATAATTGGGCAGAAATTGGACAGGATTTCTTTTCTGTCACACTACAGAGGATGAACAGATGGACCCTGAGGGACGGGTTGAGTCCAGAGCAGCGCGCAGGAACATTCAGAGGAGCTCTGTCAGCTACAGAGAGAGGCAGGGTTCAGTGAGCAGAGTGTGGGAGGAGAAGGTGGGAGTTCTCCTAGCTGGCAGCCAAAGTTCCTCCTGGAGTGGAGGGGAAGTGTCGGTCTGGATGAACCCCTGTGGGGTGTTCCATGTTTGATTGGGGTTTGTTTGTTCCTCTTGGCATCCAGCAGGACGTCGTCTCGCTGGTGTGTTTGTGACGGTTGCTGTGTGTGTGTGTGTGTGTACATGATGGTGACATGTTCATAGCGCTGACAGAGAGTGGGGAAACTGTTGTCACATACGGGTCCAATGAACTTAAAAGGACAAAAATATATTCAGGGATGTTTATGTGACATGGTCAAATGTCCTTTGTTGACTAAATGGTAAACTGTGTGCATTGTCCCTGAAAATGCCACAGATGTTCAGTAATGTGTGTGTCAGCTGACCCGACTGGTCTGTCAGATCTGAGACAGGACGGTACGCCATGGCGGACGCGGTTTTTGTCTTTTGACAAAAACATGAATGAACATGACGTGACTGCAGAAAAGACACATTCCGGTTGCTGTTTTTTTTTTTTTTTTTCCATACCGGTTTAATTCACAGCTGTTTTTTCTGTCTATCTACGTTTGATGTGTGCACTCACCACAGAGAAGTTCATGACCTTGGCGATCCAGACGGTGAGCGCCACGTTCACGATCATGGCGACCAGCAGCAGCAGCAGGAAGAAGTACAGGCATCTCTTCCTCCAGCCGTACAAACCCACCGGGTACACGGCAGAGCCGGGCGCTGGAGATGCAGGGAATGGGACGCCAGGATGAACTGCTCCTGGGTGATCTGACACACACACACACACACACACACACGGCTGGCTGTCAAAGTCACGTCACCGTTGTTTTTGTTCAACTAATACAGGAAGAAAATGGGGAAGGAGCTGAAACTGATTGACTGTTTTTACAACAGCGACACCGGCCGAACACACTGAAGAACCTGAGTGATCCATGAAGCTCTGAGCCGAAACGGCCCGACTCGTTTTATTAAGGAGATAAAACAAAGTCTGCAAACAAAGACGTCAGTGTTCATGGATTTATGGAGGAAAACCATCAGGTTGAGGGAGAAGCTGACACGTCGTGTCCCTTCATCCGTGTGCTGACCCACTAACCACGCTAACTGTGGGAAGTCAGCTCTGTAGAAGAACATGTCAGGGGCTCCTCCGTTAGTTGACTGTTGTCGTTCTGTTAGAGTGGGAACCCTGAATGTCAGCGGAGGGTGACAACCCGATACCGGCTCCTCTCTTCATCATGTTCATGTCCGTCAGGACGATACGACGGGAGCAGCTTGTACAGAGACGGTTGCCGGGGGTGACCTTTAAAACCAATGTCTTATTGTCACCGGCTGACATCGAATACACACATTGTTAATTGCATGAAAACAGAAGTGCGTCCGCAAAATAATTCTTATTTCCATGGACCCGGGAGGCATGTACTGTATTTATGCAAAGAGTGTGTGTGTGTGTGTGTGTGTGTGTGTGTGATTTAAAGGAACAATCCACAATGCAGCCTCTCACCAGCGTGCTGATCGTGCACCTGATTTAGTCTTTGACTGTTCCTGTTCTTCTTTGGTCGCGGCACAGATGCTGACCACAACAGGCTTTCAGTAACATTCTGTAATTTTGTAAATGAAATCTTTTTTTTATTATTAGAATCAGTTGGAACCCAACCAGGGTAAATTCAGGCCAGAATTACCCTTTAGATCAGCCAGACTCTTATAGAACTGATGGCTGATGAGACAAAGGGCCAGTTTGGTGCCAGAGAGATGTTCTCCACTCTGGGTGAGGAACAAAGTGCCCGAGCTGTGATCTGAGATGAGAGGAGATGATGTCTGTCGAGTGCAGTCATCCAGACCAAGGCGAGCAGCTGCTTTCCTCCAGCCGACAGCTCCCGATCACCAGGTGGACGGCTGGGATGAAGTCAGACCGAGGCCAGCTCCCGTCAAACCCCCAGCAGGGAGAGTGTCCAGGTTCTTATTCATCGACGGACCCAAGTTTTATGAACTTTGTCTTCCTAAAAGTACACAACCAAGATTTAAAGAACAAACTGTTTTCACCAGAGCTGCTTAACGGCGAGAAAAGGCTTCACAGAGTGTTTTATCAGGAGGAAACAAGATCACAGCAATAAATCAGTACAGCTCAGAATACTTTTCTTTTTTTAAATTATAAAACCACTGAAGACTCACAGTCCAGTTGAGTAAATTAGTGTGACAGTGTGCATCTGACGGCGTGTGCTGCAGGTGAAGACGCTGCTGGCAGAAATAAGAGATGTGCCTTGTTGGAAGAAGTCTTCTCAGATGTTTCCTGGGGTCCAAGCGTGGAGGTCACACAGATGTCTCACATATGGACTGTTGTCCAGGAGGAGGTCTTCTCTACGACTAGAACCCTCCACCAGTGGGGTTAAATACAACTGTTTAGCCTGTAGACATGTCTGCTGGACCATTTCAGTAATGTTCAATCTATTGTTGCTAGGGGCAACGTGCAATGACAACCGCGGCGGTTCCTGTGATTTCCCTTCACAGGACTTTTAATGCGTCAGACGAGGCCGGGGACGAGCCGGGGACGAGCCGTGCATCCTAACGGCTCCCTTCTTCTCACAAACGCGGGGGGGGGGGGGGGGGGGGGGGGGTCGCTGGCGTTTGGTCAGGTGTTTTGTCTCAGCATGCCGGTCACACACCGTGTCCGACTGCAGCGGGGTGTGAGAAACAACTTTGGCTTTTTGACAAACACCAGTATCGATTGGAAAAAGAGCAACAGGTCTCAGAAGGAGGATTTTCAACCAGCAGGAATTCAACCCGGCCAATATTCGCTGACTTCACGGCTTTTTTGTTTCCAGGGGAACATGCTTTAATTTTGGAAATTTATTTTTGCAAATCAATGCTCTTTTTTTTTTTTTTAATTTCACATTTACAGACAGTTCCGTTGGGTGGGGTTGTAACCCACTGTAGTGGGTCCCTGTTATATGGTACCTACATATACAGAGTCATTCACACACAATATTCAGAGTCGCACATCTAAACCACCCCCCCCATTCATGTCCAGTTGTTCCGATAGACTTGTGGTATAGAAACGTTCCCTCTTATCCCCGCTGTCATTGACTCCCGCTAACATTTGTTCATATCGACTCTATTTCTCACTTGGTTTCAATCCATTTGTCACAGTCTGGTGTGGATGTACTTTTCCATAACCTGAGAATCTTCCGGGCTGCTGAGTTCATGTGCCTCTAATGGGCCAGGGAGGAAGTAGACGTAAGTAAGAGAGGATCACACACACACTGAGTCAGACAACGAAGACTGGATTGTTAACTAACAACAGCTGATAAAAAAAAGACTAAGATGAGTTGTTCTCACAGCAAATTGATTTAAAGTTCATCTTTGTCGTTTCCAAAAAGTACTGAAGCCGGTTCATTTACTTCATTGTAGTAAATGATACTGTCAACTTTGAAACAAGCGACCAGGCTCAGATATCATGTCGTGGGGTGCGTGCGTCTCCTCATTTGGACCATCTACCCAAATGTGTTCTACGAGATTAAAACATTCTCGTACGCTCGAGACACTTGTCAACATGTGCAGATGGGGCTTGTGTCGTTCGGGGGGGCTACAGATGGTTCACACCTAGCAGCCACGTCTTGATGACACGCCGCTTCTATTCCCCCCCCCCCCCCCCCCCCCCCCCCCCCCCCCCCCCCCCGTCCGTCCGTCGTCACATACCAGCTTTCATCAGCTAAGTTCTGTGGAGTCTTACTGTCATTTTCCTTCTTACAGGGGAGGAGGTCCCCAGAGCTTTGACTGCACACACTACAGCTGGACCAATTACCCAGCAGCCCCCCCGCCACCCCCCCCACCAGCATGTCTCATCTCCACCAATTATCGTGGAGGATAAATTCTTCATGCTGCGTTGATCAAACGGGCACATACTGCCGAGGCAGCAAACACGACCAGCCGCTAATGAGAGAAAATGAGACGTTATTCATGTCTGATGACGTTCATCTGCAAATCGAGCACCCGGCGGGGCTGCAGGGGCCGCCGGGGGTCCCGCGTGGCCGCCACAGCGGGAGGACAGAACTATTTGAGATGCACTGACGCAGGCGTCAGCGGCTCGGACGACGGACCGATCAAAGCAGGAAACCACCAGATGAGAACGCCCTGGAGAAGAGAGGAGGTGGTTTGGGGCCTCAGTCATCCACCGCTGTGGACGCCCCCACAAAGGTGACGCCCCCACACAAAAGAAGGTGGACACTGTTGGATCCAACACTGAGAAGGTGTTTCTTCTGCTTTCATAGAAAACACTGGTACAGGTCACATGACACCTCGTTGGTGCGCGGTCCTTCTCCATCCTTTGGTCTCCTACGCTCACGGCTCCGGCAGGTTCCGCCGCGGTTATGAGGACGCGAAGCCAAACTGTAAACAGTCAGGACGCTCACAAGCCTTGCTGATCCCTCGCAAATCCTCGGAGAGCCAGTGGGTCCATTTTGGACAGCAACCAACCCCTCCCCCCCCGCAGGCGTCATTTGCATTCATCAGTGGAACGCAGGGGAAGTGGCAGAGTGAAGACGGCGGCGTCGGGTGGTGTCACAGAGCAGCTCTATTCTAACTTGACAACAGGAACTCTTCTCCTGCTAGTTTCTAATGACACAAACTGAACTTGTAGGGTTGTCACTGAGGGGGGGCACGCGGTGTGAGCAGAGTGATTCCTTCTCTGATAAGCAACCACCAAGCCCAGGGCGACATTTTTCTAAGCCGTGTGTGTGTGTGTGTGTGTGTGTGTGTGTGTGTGTGTCTGTGTGTGGTGTGTGTCTGTGTGTGTGTGTGAGTGAGAGATGCTCCTACTGTACCCAGAGGTGACTGCCTCCCTCTGCCAGACCAGAATGATAACGAGGACGCAGGCAGGCAGAATAGTCACACGCTGTCACATTCACCGGATATATGAGGTCAGAGCTGGTCAGCTGAAGCTGAGTAACCTCTGTAGGAGTCACACAGAGTCGCATGACTGAATCGATGGATGGATGGATGAATGGATGAATTAATGAATGAACGGATGACTGAATGGATGGATGGATGGATGGATGGATGGATGACGTGAGTGATTGATTGAATGGATGGATGAATGGATGAATGAACGAATGACTGAATGAATGGATGGATGGATGGATGGATGGATGGATGGATGGATGAGTGAGTGATTGATTGAATGGATGGATGAATGAACGAATGACTGAATGAATGGATGGATGGATGGATGGATGGATGAGTGAGTGATTGATTGAATGGATGGATGAATGAACGAATGACTGAATGAATGGATGGATGAGTGATTGAATGAATGAATGGATGAATGGATGAATGGACTTCAGTTCCTTGTGGCTGCTCCTTCCTGTCTTATCCAACTTCAGGACCGCGGAGGATGCACCTGTTGCAGGACATTTATTCTCTTTGTTCTCAGTGTTTCCGTGTGTTACTGCTGCTGGGGGGGAGTGGGGGGGGGGGGGGGGGGGTACCCTGACGTCCTATTCAATTCTGGGTCCAACTAGTTTCCAGTGAATTCATTAGAACTCGTTTAGCCTTCAGTAGTTGAACACACACTCACCTTTAACGTCTCTATGTCCAGAGTAGCCGACTGCTCCCTCTCCTCTCATCAGTCACATCTTCCCACAAAGTTAAATCAGAGCTTCTTCTTCTTTCTCCTCTTCTTCTTCTTCTTTTCCTTCGTTCGGATAGATTGTCAGAAATGAGTCCCAGACTATCTCGAGTCGAGTACGATTTGAAAACTAACAAACAAACAAACAAACAATCGTTGTTTCTGTCTCCAGAGCTGTGTTGAAGGGTGGCGGCCGTGGACAGAGCAGCAGCCGGCTCAGGACTTCACCTCCGCGGACACTTTGGGGTCGAAGCGCCGCTGCGAGTTGCTGCCTTTCAAAATTAAACTGTTGTCAAGTCCGTGTAAGTGAAGCAGAGACTTCCGGTATGGCGTTTGAAAAATAAAAGTTGTCTGCATGGACAAAGTCGATTATTTCAAATAGCAGCTGTGCTAAAACGTTCCATTTGTGATCTCATATATCAGGGGATTTATATTCACTCTGACCTCTACGTCATCGTTTGTTACGACGTACATATTTTATTCTGAAAGCATGGAGACTTCCGACTCTTTCATCGAATACTAAAACTCGACGATGAAGGTTCATGATTGATGAAAACAGACACTTTCATATTTGGGTACAAATTTATCTGTGGATGACAGAGCAGCTTCTTTTTAATGTAAACGGGTAGGGATTATAAAATGTACGGATGCTAGTTCGGGAATGGGAATATACAACTAATACATCATTAAACAGTAAATCCGTGCTGATCTGTAACTGGGTGTTGGTTGCACCCTGTAGGAGACAATATGTTACTACAGTTATGTAAGGTGAATCATGGCTCGGACTTACAGTACACACATACTTTACTTATAGTTTGTTCCTCAGTCTGTCTCTTTGCATTTTGATAACCTGCAATGGATTATGAAGTCTGGACAAAATAAATTAAAGGCATTGTAACACACACGTTTATTGTTTTAAACAGTTGAGGTGACTGGGAAATATTTATGGGAAACAACAACAACAACATTCAAAGTGAATTTTCTAACATTTCTCACCGAGACTAATACTAGATCATTCATTTTTATTGAGGGCGACAGGAAAGCAGCGCACGAAGGTCGCTGGTTCGATTCCTGCCTGGGACCCCCCCGCCCCCCACCCCAGCATCATGCTCAAGTTAATTGGGTCACTGTCAATGACCCGCAGGGTGTGAACGTGACGTGAGTGTGAACGGTTGTCTGTTCAGGTTGAACCCTGACCTCCCCGGGATCGGCTTCAGCACGACCGCGACCCGTAACCGGAGAAGAACGGGGAGAACATCAACGAGTTCCTTTTTATTGATTTTTATCATTTTTATTGAGACGTTGGTTGCAGTAACGTCAGAACTACAACAGAGGGCAGCACCGCCTCAGACAGCAGGCTCAAGTCAAAAGCAATCGACCCAGAGCGCCAGCTCGCACCTAGGATTAGTAATCGAATTCGAGTAGACGAACGGCTTGTCGCGAGGATGTCAGACGCCTACAAGCAACTCATGGCGCAGAAAAGGTAGAAAGCCCCGTTTGATTTTAGAAACAGATCCTGTTCATAGAAACAGCCTGTCGGTGGGTCCCGTGGGGCCGACACCATTCACGTGCAGTTGGGAGTCCAGCTGATGGAGCTGGGACGTGGTGGGATAGGACATCAGCTGACTCCGTTTCAGCTCGGATCTCTGACATGTCTCCGTCTCGTTCCTCACAGTGCTAAAATTGCTGCTGGAGCTGTTGTGTGTGTTGAGAGTGAAGTCAGAGGAGACGTGACCATCGGTGAGGGGGGGCAAAACCCATCTTTACTGTTTCACAGCTGCTCCCAAAGCACAAAAAGGACCCTTGAATACCTCATGTCCTTTACAGGAGCGCGAGAACAGTCGTCCACCCGAAAGCCCGCATCATCGCCGAGGCCGGGCCATCATCATCGGGGAGGGCAACCTGATCGAGGAGCAGGCTCTGATTATTAACAGGTACGTGGGGATGTGTCGCCTTCACATCAGCACAGGTCCTCATGTCATCACACGGGGGTGTCTTCCAGCTACCCAGAGACATCCTGCCGGACGCAGACGGGGTGGAGCCGAAGACGATGACCATCGGCACCAACAACGTGTTTGAGGTTGGAAGTGGTATCCTTCCCTGACCCTGACCTCTGCAGCCGCTCTCTGTTCACTTCTCGGTTGGACCTCTTAATAATTACACCCCCAGTTTCTCAGGCTTTGAAAATAGGAGACAACAATGTCATTGAGTCAAAAGGTAAGTTCTGAAGGATTCAAATAAGAAAACATCCTTCAGTTGTAAGGCACGTAGTACAAATAGATACTTAATTAATCATTCACATAAAGATATAAATCAACATAAATACGAATAAAAGAGACACAACCAACACATGTTTCTGTTGGATTCTTTGACACTGATAAATGTTTCTGAGAATAAGTCGATTGTCATCTCTCTGTTTGTCTTCCATGAATTTGACCAGTAAATTACAGATATTGTGTACTTGTATGTTCCAGCTGATCTTGGGAGAAACGTGATCCTGACCAGCGGCTGTATCATCGGCGCATGCTGTCAGGTCAACACGTGCGAGGTCGTGCCGGAGAACACCGTCGTGTACGGCGCCAACTGCCTCCGGCGCGTGCAGAGCGAAAAGCCGCAGGTCAGTCTCCACCCGTCTGTTTGTGTACCTGCGGTGCGTAAGCGGGTGCCGACAACGCGTTCCGTCCTGTTAGCCTCAGACGCTGCAGCTCGACTTCCTGATGAAGATTCTGCCCAACTACCACCACATGAAGAAGACGGTAAAGGGAAGCAGCACCCCTGTGAGGAACTGAAATCTGAGGTGCGAAACCTCCTTGAAGCAAAAACATACAAACATCGGCCACATACACGTTTCACCTTGTTTGAAACTTAACGTAATTTACCCTTTAACACTTTATATTTCTTGCACACGCAAAAGGATCTTGTGCTTTTATTTCATGTTTATATTCCTGAATGAATTCATCTCCTGTGTCACATTTTATTCAGTGATATCATATCTATTTATATCTGCAGCTAGAACACAGAGAACAAAGACCTCCATTAAAATGCTTGGACTCTTGTAAGTGTTTCCGTTTCTGACCACTAGGGGGAAGTATTGAGCAACTGTTTGACCTGTGCCGACTTTGAGGACGTGGTGTCGTCAAGTGATGAGCCGACAACACATTAGAGAAGCGTTTATTCCTAATGAAGCTAGAAAATAGTTTTTGCGCACGACTAGGAGGAAGAATACGTCTATTCCGGCGTCTTCAGCGGCTCGGTGACATTCGGTACTTGGTGACAAACATCCAATTAATTGCAATTATTGAACAGAAGTGAAGCCTAACGAACAGCCGTGGGCGTGGTGGTCCCTAGTGTGCTACCAGCCCCCCAACACACACACACACACCACCAGGGGTTGCTAAATTGGTGCCAAAGGTTCTGTGGGAATTCCACAACCGGGATGGTTTGTTGGCATCGACATGGGCGTGGTCGCCACTTGCACTTCTGCTGCGAGAAGGGTGTAAACAATGCCCCCCCACCCCCACCGCTGTCACTCCACGGGTGCGCCCATCTGTGCCACATTGAGTCTGGATGTGGATGCCAGTGACGTCAGCAGACGGACCGACAGACATGTAGACAGACTCTGGATCAGGTAAAACGGGCTCCCGCTCGTCACAGTTTCCGGGTCGCTGGCGTGTTCGTCGGACAGCAGCTCCCTGTTGGAGGCGCACAGCTGGTGTCACACACTGCCAATACTCATTTGAACATGTCACGGTGGAGTCCCACGAGGAGTCCATCAACCAGGGGCTAATTATTTCACCACGTCCACACTCTTTTTTTTTCTTTTTTTTCCATTCTCACTTCTTCTTCTTCTTCTACTATTTTTTTTTTCACCCTCTCTGCCATCGTTTTTATTTTAGGGTGTTGCCAAAGTGTCAGTTTACTTTGATATGACAGCGAAGACAAATACTGGCCACAGTTGCATGGATGTGCAGAGTGACAAGGCCCTAATTGGGGGGTGGAGGGAGGTTCGGAGGCAAGATGGCTCAGACGATAGCGGCTCATGGCAGGAACCCGAGAGGAAGTTCAAATGCTGTTCTATATTTGGAAACAGTTATTTATACCTCTCCCTTTCTGTGCCGTTGTGAAACTGAATTATCTGCTGCGCTGGTTTGTTGAAGCAGCTTTTCCTTCAGCACAATGGAATTTCTGCCCCCTCCCCGCCCCCCCATACGATTATCTTGAGTCAATATTTAGCTTTTGCGACAGCGCGCCGCGTTCTCCGTCGGCTCCGTCTTAAACAAAGGCGCGAGGGCTGTGGGTTTGTAAAGGAATGGCCGCAGAGGTGTGAGTGATGGCGTTCGCAGGGACGCACGCAGTTCCACTCGCGGCGATGTCGAGCGCGGTCGGTCATGTTTAAACAGGCCACCTGTTGTTTTCTCCGAGGATAAAGGCTTCCTGACAGCTGACCTTTGCATCTGGGTCGACTCCACCTCTGAGAAGTGAAATGTGACCTACAGGCCACGGTGGATTCTGTTGCGTTCCCACAGACAGAATTGATTTCATCGCAACAGGGACCCGTAACGCTGCGGAGAAGACATCGAAGAAAAGTTCCTCCCGCTTCATCGTCCTCGGCGCCGCGCAGGATCGTTAGCATCCGACGCTAGCAGCAGCCGGCTCGGCGCGTGACAGTCGTCATGTGAACGCCATAAATCCACACGCAGTAGACGCCACGCCTGCGGCAGGATGCGACGTCACAAAGAAATACAAGTACGACAGAGTATTGGGCCTCTCCAGTTGTTCCCTTTCGCAACACAAGATCATAAACTGTTTTACAGGTTCCTCAGTGACACTGACCTTTGGGATCTCATATATTCATTCCTTTGCGCAACAAAAGAAAACGCTCAAACCTGCCTTTGACCCATCAACGGCGTTCAAAGGGAACGTCACTACGTCGACCTGTGGCAGCGTTTGGGAACCGGAGCCTGAGAGATGGTTTGATGATCCGTCTTCGTCTGGAGGAGCGCAGCGCCCACTAGAACTCACGTTCTCTGTCTCTCTGAGCGACAATGCGTGAATTTTACCCGAATGACATGAGCCAGCTGGTTCTTTGGAATCCTAGAAGACCTAGAAGTCCTCAGGCTTCAGGTCGGTGTCGGCCTCTTTGTTGTAACGGCAGAAAGTCGACACGTTTCAAAGAGGATTCAGGATTTGTTGGCCTGTGCTGCTTTGATTGTTGACCCCTCCTTTTCCAGTCTGTTTTTGTGTCATCTCCCTGACCCTTCCAGAGATGAAATAAAACCCTGGTGCTGTTGGCAGCAGCACTCGCTGCTTCATGCAGGTATTTGTAAGCAGATTAGGATTTATGTGTGTGCTGACATGATTGTCAGGACGGTAACGCTCTCCTGTAATCATCTTCTGGCCTTTTCAGACCTGATATCCATCATGAGCGGTCTGATTTATGAAAAAAAAGTGTGATTTTCACTGAAGATGCTTTGAGGAAACAATCCGATCAGCTTTCTCAACGTTCGGACAGCGTGTTTTCTCCTCTCCACCCAGTGAACGCTCACACACACACACACACACACACACACTGAAGCACCGTCCAGTCAACTGACGTTCATACTGCCAGTTTAATGCTCAAAAGATGAATATTTCCAGGGCGTGAAACATCTTGAGAACATCCCGAGGAGTCGACCTGATCTTTGTTTTCAGCTTCAGGAGGAACCTGGTTAAAAAAAACAAAACGTGAGGTGAGGTAAGATCTGGTGTCACCTGTCAACGAGTTTTGGTCGGAGAAGAAAGCTGTTGAAACACGGTCCGAGGTCTCTCACGGCCAATTAGAACGGGTCAGTGTGACCATAAATTGCTCATTAGTGATGTTTGAGGAAGATGAAAGAGCAGCGGCAGACTGGAGGAGTCAGAGAATGGAATGGCCTCCTGGCTCTCAGCCCAACGAGAACCACTCACCCCACATGGCTGACGAGGACCAAATGCGCTGCTCTGCCGAACCCTGACGCTGTCAGGTCTGCAGGCTTGTTTTCACGGGGGACCTCTGCATTGTCCTTGTTGTTTGGAGGGAAGCCGGTGGCCGTGGAGTCTGAGAGGAAAAGGCAAGACGTCTTTGAGTCATCCCACCGCTGGCCCAGCGGGGGCCCTTCCTCCGGGACTCAGCCCAGATCGATACATCGGCATTGTGTCCGGATGGATTTTGTTGTTGCTGCTCATATCAACGTGGCCTTTCAGCCACGAGTCAGTGATCCAGAAGACGACGCTGGATAATCTGATTTCAGCGGCAGTCTGCAGTTGATCTTAAAAAAAAAAAACAACAGCAGACAAGCGGCTGTTTGTTGTACGAGGAGGAAGTGAACACACACAAACAGCATCGGCACTATTCACCTTTTACTTTGTCTGGGTTGGTGACTGATACACATCTTCAGACCAGAAAATCACACATTTTAGGTGGATAAAATAATACAAACACCTCTGACAAGAACAATACGATCAATCATCGGTCAGAACTTTGTGTTCTTAGTGAAGGAAGGCTTTTGTTCCCACATGAGGAAATGGGCTTTGTGGGACTGAAGGAGAAGTCATGTAA
Source organism: Lampetra planeri (assembly GCF_965212315.1). Lineage (NCBI taxonomy): Eukaryota > Metazoa > Chordata > Hyperoartia > Petromyzontiformes > Petromyzontidae > Lampetra > Lampetra planeri. Next base: position 13,490 of record NW_027614133.1, read on the forward strand.
CAAGTAATGTTCTCCACTGTTCTCATAGAAACACACGGCGAAGCATTGAAGGGGCTCATTAAGCAGGTTTGTGTCCTCTGGGTTTCACGCCGGCTGCTGAAAACGACAATCAGGAAGTTGAAGGTGTGAATGTCTTTTGGTCGGTGTCACATGTACTCGTACGCAGTTTAACGTGGAATATCTGTGAGCTGGACCAACGCTTCGGCCCTGCTGAACCTCAACATGGGAAAATACTTGTCTGTAGCTTGTATGAAGGTAGAAATATACGTATGATATGATGATATGTTTGAAAGTCAAGGTGAAATATATGGAATTTGAACAAATTCAAAGTAAAAGTACAGAATATAAGATTATAAGATCAAGAAATGTGAGTTTTGTGTCAGTATCAGTGTTTCCAGTTGCTGCATTGACGTGTTTACTTGTTTGTCCCCGAACGCAGAATCCCTGTGCACCCCGACGCTCGTCTGTGCTTGTGTTTTCCACGCGAGTGCGCGTGCACATCTCTGAGAACAGCCCTGAAAGTGTCAATCAGTAACGTCCTATCACGTGCGGTTAGCACACACACACTCGTTCTCTCCTCGACACGATGCGCCGTCCCTCCGTGAAGCAGCTCTCTGATAACACGGACGCATCCTGGACCCTGTCAGAGCTTGCTGACATGTTACCCAGGATACCGTGACCAGACTCCACACACACACACACACACACACACATACTGCTTGTGGTGTGTTTTTAGATGTGTGTGTGTGTGTTGGGGGGGGGTACCCTCCCTTCCCTCCCTCCCTCTCCGAGCATCAGACACACAGCTCAGCCCTGAGACCTATCAAACACAGCTGGGACATCTCCCCTTCTCCCCGACTCCTCTCCTCTCCTCCTCCTTCCTACCTCTCCTCCCCCTCCGAGCCTCCCCAGACTCTGACAGGAAGCTTTGATACAGGCTTGTTGAGCAGCAAGGGGAACATTTCCATTTTTATCTGCTTCGAAGATTCCAAGACCCTCCTCCCTCTCTCCTCGTCCTGAACTGCTTCTCATCAGCATAAAAAAAAAGGATCTGCCATGTCCCTTCTTCACTCCGTGGGCTTCACATGCACAGTAATTGTTATAGACACGATCCTGGAGGGCAAAGGAGCGCAAACCTCTCAGGCCGATCCACACTGACTGGTTTTTACCCCCTTTTGTTTGCTTTTGAGGGGGCAACTTCAGCAAAAATCCCTGTGCTTTCTGCACCGGCTGTCACCGAGTCTGAAACTCTGTCCTGTGCAATAAACGTCACCATGGTACGTATAGTGAAAGTCTCCACCACCACGCTACTGTCAGCTCGGGAACTTTTCACTGTGAAATACACAGTAAGGCAGAAGCTCAAAATAAATGTTTTGAAAAGGAATGGTGGTGGTGGTGGTGGGGGGGGGGGGGTTGAAGACGGCCTTGTCAACTGATCGCTGCTTTTAAAGCTGCTCTGCACTCAGCGCTGCAGACAATTATAGGTGTGTCTGTACACCGGTTGGTGTTTGCACATCTCTGCTGCTCTTCAGTCATCACTTCCAGCGCTGGGGGGGGGGTCGGCTGCGTCTTAAAGGTCGTAATCAAACCGTCTCTGACTTTATGTTTCGAGAGGGTTTGCAGTCGTGAGCAACTGACAGGTGTTGTCTCCGTTTTTTACAACCTGGTCCTGTCGTGATGCGTCTACACAAGAAGCGTTTTGTCAAGAATACAACTGGTAAACATCAAGACGCTCATTTGTATGCAAACACAAGTCCAAGAATAAATCACAAAACCTTCTCCAGGATATGTCGCCGCATGTCACGTTAATGAATGGACCCACTTTCATTTATCCACCAGCAGACTCTGCTACATGCAATTTGAATAATAATAATAATAATAATAATAATAATAATACAGACTTATATTTCAAAATGGTGGTTCAATTAGAAATAACACACGACTACAAATATCATCCTCACTGGATGTGGTGAATGTTTCGTGCTGCAGACATTGTCCTGTGAAGAGCTGTAGGGATCTGCAGAGGTCACAGGTCAATCACAGGGCTGACAGGACAACAGGACAACAACCATCCACACTGGTCTTTGTTCTGTGGGAGAAAATCAGAGCACCTGGTGGAAATTTGTGTAGACATGAGGAGTATATGCGACTCCATGTGCCTTTTATTACCCTTGGGGGAGAAAAAAGTGGTTTGATTGATTGATTGATTGATTGATTGACTGCAAACACACATACACACCAAACACACCACTACCGAGCAGCATGCAACAAAATAAATAACTGTATTCCTGCTTGTGCGGCCAAATAGTGTGAGAGAATGTGTGTAGTTTGTACTTATGTGCAAAATATCACGTCACCATAGAAGCAAGTACACAACCGGAAGTGATAACCTCATGAGAAGTCAGACTTAAAATAACTGCTCCAACGGGGATTGTCACCCATTTCCCACCTCCAGCACTCGACAGAAGTTGGTATTAAAAGCCAGCAGACTGCATCCATCCCACCCTCCACCCAGACCAAACCCTCCCTCCCTCCTCCCTCCATCACTGATGAGGAGAGAAGTTTGCCTGCGGCTCAGTTCGCTCGACATTGACTGTGTTTCATTTACAGCAACAACAGCCTCCGGAGCAGCTTTCCAGGGAATGCTGAGGACTATCTGACAGCACCGGCTCCGGTCGAACCTCCAGCCTCAACCCGGTGTCTGTCAGCCGACTAGCGGGGGAGCAGCTCGGGTCAGACTGTGATCTCCTGGTCGGACGGTGCCTTGTTGAGTGGTTTTTTTTTCGTGGGGGGGAAGGAGGTTCCCTTTCTGAATTTGTCTCCCGGAGGAAGAAGCGAGAGGAAGCAGCAGCAGAAGAAGAAGAATCCAGGTGAAAGTGTCCGAAGACAGAATGAATAACAACAAAAGCGAGAAGGAGAACGAGCAGAGTGAATTCACCAACCACGAAGAGGAGGTGAGTGAACCGGCCGGAGCCGCTCGGTCCTCCACCCGGACCCGGCCGGACCCGGCCGGACCCGGCCGGACCCGGTTCTGTCTAAATCCACCTTCTCGTACTTTCCGTGTTGCTGCTAGCTTACTGCGAACTGACAGCACTTGTAGCATTCGACTCCGTGAGACTTGGTCCCACCCCAGCTGACATTTATTCATCATGTCCGCTTCTCTTTCGTCTAAATCTCCCAGCTGAGAAGTTCCAGACTGTTTCTTTGTGTCATCTTGTCCGACTCACTGATTAGTGAGGATGTACTGAGTTTATCAACATGGCGATAACTCAGCGCAATGTTGGTTTGGTTGTTGTGTCTCATTTTTGTCTTATTTTCACTTATTTTGTCAATATTTCAAATATATTTTTTTAACCATCAACATTGGCCGATATCAGTGATAACAGGCTGATAACGTACAATGTGTTTTCTGCAAAACTGGAGATAAATGCTGTTAAATTGTTTGATAACTTGTTTTTTTTTATGTGTGGAAAAAAAAGTGTGATAGTTATAATATAATCGGAGGAGAAACTGACAGCAGCTTCACGTTCCGTAAGTCCTTCCAAGAACATCCACGTTGGTCGATGGCTTCTTTCATCTTCGAGAAGTTCAATCCAAAGCGTTGGATGAAAGAGAATTTTAATCTCGTCTGTAAAACAACAGTAGTTAGGACTGATAACACCACAAAGGTCAGCCACCAGTGACTCGCATCTACTTGAAATATCAGCTGAAAATCAGTGCTGTCATTGGATTGTAGGTCTGAATCAAACAATACAAGACACCAGCAGACAATTCTGCCTTCTCAACACCATAAATCCAGACTTCAGAGAGAAGCAGAGACTTTCAGGGTGAAGTCGTTTTTGCCGAAGCTCTGGGAGCAATTGAAGTTCAAACAACTGATCCTGCAACATGTCGGCAATAACTGATGGAGCCGGCACGGTGCATCCACTGGAGGAACATGACTGCATCCCACGACCGTGTTGTTGGTGCAGAAAATATGAGGTCATCAGTTTGGGTTTGCTGGTGATAATGTATGTTTTTATCTGACTTGCTGGGTTTCTTCTGTCCTCGGCTAACGTTTCACAATCTGGCTCCACTTTCATAACATCCCCTCCTTGATAAATACGTTTGTGGCGCTTCTCTTTGCATGGTGTAATTTTCTTTGGAATGGAATCGGGTCTGTTCAAACGACAGGCTTGTTATTTCAGCTCTCGGCACGTCGGCGGCCAAGTGATGTAAGAAAGGTAGATCAAATTATATCTGATAGTTCTTCTCTGAGAAATTGGATTACGGCTTTGGGTGTTGTTCTGCACTTTGTAATGGAGCACTGGCCTGATGTGACACCATATTTGGTCTCACTTTTATTTGGGGGTGGGGGGGGGCAGAGAGCTTGTGTATCTCTGCACAGATGTTCGGTTCCCCTTATGAACACAGAACAACACTGTGGTGTGTATTATTAACTAGAATGTTTTGTTCAATTTGGTACATGAAGGAAGTATTTTGTGCAGTAACTGTGTGAGAGAAATATCAGATTAACATCTATTAGCAGCATCCAGTAGTTTAACGGTAAAAATGCAGTTAATTAGTTGTGTATGCGGTTGTAGAAAAGGTATTTCTATTTTAAATGGCTCTGAGAGGCAAAGAACATTTCAGAGAAGAAGAGAAGTCAGTGATAGTGCACAAGCAGGATGAGAGCAGAGTTGTCCCTTGAGTGGTGTAAAAGGCAGACGCACACACACACACACACACACACACAGACGCCAATGTCCGGGAGGAATCTAACGGTTGTGAAAGCGTCTGAAGGCCGTCAGGACAGACTTGGGTTTGCTGGAATGAATCAACGTGAGGTCAGACAGCACCGCCGTGTCTCACACGTCATGATTTGTGTTGGTTTGTGTGGAGACTGTAACACACCACTCGCAAACTCAATCAGACGTTGTCAGACACACAGACACACACACACACACACACAGCAGGCCGGTGTGAATGTTCGCACAAGAAAAACATGTTGACTTGTGATACCATGACTTGGCACTTCTCCCCAGATGATTCACCAACAGATTATGCTGATTGAGCTCTTCATTTTCATACGTGTCAAAGTTTGCTGATGTCCAGAAGCTTTATTAGATGTCCTCTTTCCATGTTTTCTTACAAAGCCCCCCCCCACCCACACCCCCCACCACCGTCCCTGTCAAAGCCACAAACCGTAAAATGACAAACCGCTTTGTGGTCGACGCCAATAAAAATGAATTTATGACAGCCGGAGTTTAACAACCTTGCTGGTATGACTCTCACATGCTGAACAACAGCCCCCCCCTCCAACTTCCCCCCACCGCCCTGTTCACACATTGCAGTATGTGACCCAATGGATCACTGATTGGCACCAGTAAAGCGCCGTGTCGAGCTGACTCCTCATGCCCCCTTCGTTGCTCAACCTCCCCCCCCCAGCCACCAGTAATCCTTCCGATGCCCCATGTTTGTCTTGTGCGGACCAGCGCTCTCCAAACATGGTCAGTTGCAGACGTGGAATGCAGGTTTCGGCCCCAGCAGCATCTAATCTTGGGAGCCGGTGTGATAAGCGTGATTATCAGGTGTTCTGGATGCTTTCACGTCCTGCGGCACTCGGCGGTTGCTGCTGATGTGGTGGAGGTGACGTCGCGTCTCTTCTAGGGCGAGGGTCACTGGACCGGTGCTGGTGTCCAGACCCTTCTATGGACAAGTGACCTGAGCATCTGATAAAAACTCCCACTGATGAAGACTGAAGCTGACACTGCAGGCGGACTTGTCCTTTCCGGAAGCTTAATATATCATGACAGAACGCACGGAATGCAGCTGACTGGTTTCAGGTTAACAGAAGCTTTGATTCATGTGCGTTTCGGCGCTGAAATCAGAGAATTTGACACCTAGTTAATGTTTTACCACCGGAACAATATGAGAATTGGCTCATTTGAAATGTTTTCGAGTGTCAGAGTTGTTTCCCTGCTGCTGGGAGAGATGACGTTGATGACTGGTGACGTATGGGATGCAGCTCTGAAGAGAATATTTATCGTCAGTTTTCCAATAAATGGACATGAAATAATTGAAAACATTAAACCTTTGAGCTGGATGTAACAAGATGTAACTGTGGATCTGATTGGTCAGTTAGTCCTGTCATGTGACCTGAATACTGTTTCATACTGCTGCATACAAAAACAGAACAAAAAAAAAATGTCCAAAATCTGAAAGAGGCCAAATTGCAACTACATGATCATGTATTAAATTCTGAAGCAGTGGCAGCAACAATTACGTGTCAAGATGAATTGAAAATGTTTTATGTAGACAAAAGTGGAGGAAGTCAGGTTGGATGAAACCACTGGAAGTCATGACATCATCAGGAGATCAGCGGTCTGAATAATGTGTCATTTACTACCAAGTGAAGGAAATCAGACACGAAATGTGTGTGTTCTCCTGTTAAGTTAAGTTGTTTTTTGGGTCCTCATGCGTTAGAAATGTGTTCAATTGCAGACTGGCTTTGAGCTTCAGTGAACTGGGGGAAGAGGAAGACAAATGTCACGGCTGTAACTCATTGATTCCCGACTGTATTTGTCCCGTATGCTCGTGGTGTTGAGTTCAGACAGTGAAAAATCACCTGACTAAGTTTGACCTTTAATCTGCCTGATGTCAGTTCTCGTCTCGTTAACGGGTGTTTACTTCAGCCGAGGCCCGCTCAGCTCTCCAGCCTTTCCTGTGACGTAGTCTCCACACTTTTACAGTTTCCTCTGCGGGATGTTTTACTTCAGATCATACTGGACAACGTCTGTTCTGGGTGAAACAGTCCAACACAGCGTGAGTCTAGTAGGACATCTGTTGATTCTTCTCCCCTTCTGACCATAAACATGGAAGTGGATCTTTACAAGCGCCCTGAAGAGAAACAGAATATCACTCAAACAGAGTTCAGTGAATGTGGCCAATCTCCCCGGGGTGTAGTTGGATTGTGCCTGGCCTGCTTTGGGCATCCACCAGGTCTTCTTCAAATAGCAGGTCATGTGGCCGGCGTGACCTTTTCCGTGGACCGAGGTGGGGAGCTGCGCTGCTGGAGGAGCGATGCGGAGGAAGGCCACGCCGGGCTGTATGCGCACCGGCACAGCCGTTGTGTGTGTGTGTGTGTGTTTGGTCTCCGCATGATCGTGGATCCATGAAAAGGGCACGTAGATGTATTAACTCCCTGTGACATGAAATGTTATCAGAGGGTAACGTGGCCATGATGGGCGAATCGGACAAAGGTTCTGTTTTTTGAACTGCGCAGCGAAGAAAAGGCGGCTAACTGCGAAAATAGACAATAATAAAAAAACAACCTCCCATAAAGGCTCACAAAACTAGAACCTTTTTCCATCTACCCGTGTGATAGGTTGGAGTTTATTTATAAAAGTGCCAGGGGAATTGTCATCTTATCTCAGGCATTTGTCAGCTGTGTGACAAGAGGTATTTGAAAAGACAACAAGGCTTAGCGTCAGGAACGGCTGGCAAAGGAATCCGCTAAACTGATGCGAAAAGAAAGGGGGGGGGGTGTTCAATTTACACAAAACTATAAACTATTAAAACAGACTCGTGTGCTGCAGCTCTTTGTTTGCTGTGTAATAAATAAATGATAGGCTGCACGAGTGAAGGAAGTGCAGCTTTTGCCGGAAACGGAGACTCCTCCATCTGGTCTGGCGCTGTCTTACTATGTTTATGTCTTATTCTGTCGCCTCCATTTGATCCTACTTCCTCACAAGCTATGATTATCATCACCCACCATAGTGAGGAGCCTCTCCTCTCCTCTCACCGCGCCCACCTTCACACCCATTTCTAAGCTTTGCACACTTTGTTCACTCAGTAATTCTCTAATTTCTCCTTCACCCCCCCATCCAACCTCCTCCTTCTCATGCTCCATCTTGCCACTTTTATCTCCCCTCCCCTCCATTTCCTCCCCTCTTTCCTTTCATCTGTCCCACCCTTTTCTCTCTTTATCTTGTTCTCGCACCATTTCCTCCCTTTCTGCTTGTTTTCTCAACTCACCACTCTTCTGTTTCTTACCCCTCCCTCCCCCCCATCCATCCTGCCTGCTCTTGCACCCGTTTAATACCAGAAGACAAACTCTTTATCCTTTTATCGGCCCATAAGTGGAAAGCATGACCCTGAGATCTGTGAACACAAGGACCGTTTATGGTCATGGGAAGAGCTCTGAAGACGAGCCAGGCAGAACGGTAACAAGGAGAAACTTGTCTGCTGGACCGTCCCGCTGTGTGCTGAAGGCCTTTTGGCCGGCCAGCGAAACTCATTCAACCACGGACACACATGGAAGGATTATCATGGAATCATAAGACTGAAGTCCAAACTAGATCATCTGTGGAGTGGAAGATTAAAAATAAACCTCATTTCTCTGTTGTGAACTTTTCATGTCATTGTTTCAAACCATTTTCATTCTCAACAGAGAAAGAGCCTCTGTTGTATTATTTATACTATCATATGCGTGGTGCATTCTTTTTTTTTTTCCCGGTGTCTCAACTGAATCTCCCAGCTTCAACTCAAACTACAAACCATATGGCCGAGTTGATTCATGGGTTGTGTTTGAAATACAACAAGCTGATTGTGCTCAGATAGTGGTTGTAACTTTAGGATATAAAGCTGATGTCATGACAGGAAAAAAGTTCCCATGTAAACCAATAATACATCCAAAGTCACAACATGCTCAGGAAACTACCATCGTTCAACATGTATTTAGATGAAAATTTGCATGTTTTCTGTCACATTGATCAATGTGCAGTCATATCACTTCTATGGCCCTTGGGGGGTAACCATAGTAACTGTCTAGATGCAGTTGTTTGATCAAATGCGAAACCAAACTTGACTACCTGTACTTCCTTTTTGCATACTTGTGTAATTTTAACGTGCAGTTTGGGATTAGATACCTTTTCCATCCTGTCTGTGATGAACTAGTAAACAAAGTAGAAAGTACGGCTCCAGAATTGGAGACAGATGTACGTCTACTGACAGTAATCATTAGTTGCTGCCCTAAATGAGGTATGTGACAGAGGCATTACTGACAAACTCCGAGGAACAGCTGTCGGATTAGTGAAGAACAGCAGCACGGTGACGGCAGACGTGAATGTCTTCATGGCTCCACTGGATAGTGTTGTCGTGTTTTTCCCCTTTCACGTTCACCCTCTGCCCACCCAGCCTCAAAACCAAACAGTCTAAAGTGTCCACTTGGGCAAACGGCAACAAAGGAAGTCAAGGAAGGGCTGACACGGACTTGGCCGATTAGATCCAGTTAATGAGCGCTTCGGAATGTTAAGTCCATTCTCATCAGATAAGGGAGAAGAGAGCAGATCAGAATGAAGGTTCTGATGAACTTTAAGACGACAGCCAAGGACTCAAACCGATGTGGAGCTGACAACCTGTGAATGAGTTCCACACTTTGTCCAAATGACACCTCAAGGCCTTTTCATGGAGGTCAGAAGTGGTTGATTTTGGATGAAAGAACATCTCCGGCATAAGAGGGTAGACGTTAAACAAGGGAATGCAGAATGGACGAGCGTCGGCGCAAGAGGAGGAAAACACAGTCAAGTGGAAGGTTATTGCTTTTCCCCGGTCATTTGTTTAAATGTCCTTTAAAGGTTAACCTGCTGGAACATTTACAGATTCTTACTGAGCAGTAATTGTTGGCCGAAAGCGCTTGTGGGAAGTCAGAGAGCGGGGGGAAGCGGGAGGGGAAAGCAAAGAAACTCTCCTCTGGGAGTTCACTTGTGACGATTGGAGTGTGCTCAACCTCACAGTTGACCCCTGACATTTGCAATAAACCGTGCCTGACCTTCTGAACCCCGACCCTGAATGAGAAACATGACCTGTTGAACCCCGGTGATTAACGGACAAACGGAGTCATCCATTTATGGTTGTTTGACACCTCTCAGGCCTGCGGTCTCTCACTCGTTGCATTCTCCGACACGGAGGAGGGAGGATGATGGAGAGTGATGCCAACACAGAGCAGTGACAACTCCGATAGCAGCCGAGTGTAGGAGGCTGTCAGTTTGACTGCTTTCGATAATGTGGAGCACAAGTGATGCAAGAAACCTCGACGTGCCTGAAGCTCATCTGCGCTCATGGGTAGACTTTGATATTAGCTCGGCCCTGTGTGGATTTGAAGGCAGCTCATGGAGGTACATGGAGGTGATTGTGAACATACTCCGGCATCTTCTGTCGCAAGCACACACACACACACCTACATGCATCACAATGAGCTACTGTACAGTCTTTCCCTGCTTCAAGGTTAGAGCTGTCCCATCTGGGTTGAAGGACTTGTATCTATTAACTGGACTGTTGACACACACACTCCCAGGACAGGAAGGGAGAAAGAAAGACACAGTAATCCACTCACATTGTACCAAGGTCGCGTCCCTTTCTCAGCCCCTCAAAGCCCCCACGTCGATGAAAGCAAATGTTTAGCAGCGGGTTGTAACGAAGGACTGTAATGTGATTGGTGTAATGGGTTGTGTAAATCCATAACGGATGCTGACGGTGAGCAACACATGAACCAGTGTCTGATGGTGCTGACACGTGGACAGCGTTCTGTCCTGAATGCTGGAACTGTTGTCTTGTCTCCATCTTGTCTCTTGGGTTTAAGCACCCTGAAAAGTAAAGCATGTATTTGAAAGTAGAATTAAAAAAAAACAACAGAATTCCCCTGGAAGCTATAAAAACCCAGCAAACATGAGTTGTGTCATGCAACACATGCTTGTTTGAGGGTTCGGGGTCGTGGCGGGGGTGTCATTCCAGCTCGTCCACTGACAGTGAGACATCACAGACACCTTGCTCGGAGCCAGGTCTCGCATTCTTTGGCCCCTCTCCAGAGACGTTCCATCGTGGTTTGGTACAGCTCGGCACCTTTACGCTGCCGGACTCGGGCAGACGCCCGTAGGAAACCTGCAAGGTGCAATGATACAGTATCAATAAGGGAATGACCTCATCTGGGGCTGGGGGAGTCAAAGATGTCTGATTAGAGGTGCATTGATCCCATGGGACTTGCCACAGCAGTGGCCTTAATGGGATGTGATGTTTTTGGCCCGGAGCGGCACACTCTGCTGTGCTCCGCTAAAGCGTTGCCAGGGAACTGCGCTGGTACGCCGGCTGAGACGTACCCAGCTGGCTTGTGGTAGGTAAGTAGGGACTGCTGCCTTTGACTGAGTTGGGTGAGTGAGCACGCCATAAATGGTCAATGATTCAAAGGCTCGTATCAGGACACTCAGCACTATGGAAATGTTGGCATGTGACTCACGAGGAGCCAGTAAAACCGCTCCTCTAAAACCCCCAATAAAACGGCGGTAAAAGGTTTATCTTTGCTTTTTACCAAATCTGCAGAATCTGCTCGGCCCCTTATTGACCCTTCGGTTTAGTTTACTTCTTGAGGCGTCCTAGTTTACCTGCTGGCAGCGTGGGCCTCCTGGAACCGCCTGAAAGCGCCGTAAATAAAGGGTGATCCTGTAATCAACAGCAGATGTCTGCGGGAGACAAGTGTTGACACATTTGCCCGTGAATCATCCACTGTCTGGTGGCGCGCAGCCCCACACCGGCGGACACTCGGCCAAACGATCACGTATCACAACAGCTGACGTCAGGGAGGTCTGAGGAATGAAGTCGGACGCAGCCAGGAATGTGCCATTGTTCGGCGTGTGTAGAGGACTCATTGTGGTGTGCGTTTATCTCAACTTGTGGATCCAGCTTCCAAGTGTCTCGGCGGCTGATGATTGACGTTACGGCAGCTGTAGCTTATGTCGGGCCGTTCCAAAACAAATGAAAACAATGTTATCCAACCTGAAGCCTTTAGCACCTTTCCTTGGACTCCTCTAACCGTTGTGTCAGCAGTATCAGCCTGACCAGCTGGTACCGACTGCTGGTTTTGCGATTGATCCTGTCCTGGTTTGACCCTTTGTTTGCTGTGTAACTCTGTATAAGGACACCTCGGTGGTGTGTATTTGGACAGACCTGCCAGAGACAGATCCCAGCGATGGCCCTGCTGGGCTCTGATAAGATAAGTGCAAAGGTGAGAAAGAGGCTGCGGTGATTTTTGGCTCGGAGTCTGGGTTTGGCGCTCACCAGCTATTGCTCCCCCAGTTGCTAAGCTCCTTTGTTTGAGTGTTGCTCTGCCTTGGCATCAGCGGCGCGCATCAGGTTACATGTGGGAATGAGGTGTAGTGTTAGTTCAGCAGTTCCTTTGTCCCCTGAGCTGTGAATCCACCACTTTATGAATCTGGGTGCGTTGAATCTATTTGGTGTAATAGCACACCTACAGGTTGAGTCCAAATTCAGCCTTAAATAGAGTTAGGTGATCGAATTACACACACCCAACCCCACTATCCCATTATCGATGCCGTCTAGGGTGGAGTTAATGGAAGTTGTCTCAGTGCACCAAGTCGATTGTTTGATTTCAGTGGGTACGACCGTTTTGTGACCATCCCCCAATCACCCCAAAACACGTAATCACCCTTTCAGCTTAGGTATATGTGTGTGTGTGATCATCTAGTTTAAAAACTCAACTTTAAGAGAAGGTTTATAGGCAGAAATGTGCCGTTGTGTTAATAGGAGACAGATGTAGTTAATAGTTAACAACCCGTCTGCCGTACTGAATGAACACCAAGCACCGACTACACGCAACAAATTGAATTTCTCTGTTTCATCACCTCCTCAGTGTAACCGGATCTGCTTTCATGAGATATGACAGGATGTCTCTGCGTCTCTGCAACTGTTTTCGAACATGTCAAACTACTTCTGTTCACATCATCTCTTTCGGAGGAAGGGGGATGTCAGCCTGGGTGACAACCTGGAGGAGGTTTTCTGAATGCTGTGTGAACAAACGATACAGACTTGACTGGTCTCTGTGTATTTAACCTAATGCAAAGTGAGTTTTCAGCTTGGAAATGAGGCTCCTTGTATCTGCAGCTCCACATGAAAGTGCAGCATTGAAGTGCTTTGTGTTTGTTTATCTTCTAGGTAGTGCTGGTCCATCTCGTCTCCTTGTACTATTTCAGTGTTCGGCAAGCTGCACATGCAGATGTTGATGCAGATGTTCACTACGTTGGCTCTGCAGCATCGTATTGGCAGGACATCACATAGTTGTTGTTGGTTTTTCTTTTGACAGAATCAAATTTTTCCAAAAGTTGTATTTACTGCTTTAAATTTCCTCAAATGACAAACTCAGACTAGGACTTCTTCTTTAGAAAGCAGTTTCCTGTGACTCGCGCTGTGGATTTGTTTTTACCCTCTGTGACTCAGCATGGACCACAACAGTTTAATTTCTCCTCATTCTCTCCCTGCTAACATATACATTGTAATCCCCCAGCAATGCAGCTCAAGTTGCAAGTTGAAAAGTTCAAATGTAAACCAGAGGGTAGAGCGGCGAGGGAGGACCGTCATAAAACACAGCAGGCCGTAGATTACACAGGAGAACACAATAGTCTCAGTGTAGAAAGGTGTGTGTGTGTGATAGCGGGTGTGTTTGTCAAACCTGAACGACGTCACTATCGGTATGTGAAACGTCTGTGCTTCTGGTTTTTAGGCAGAAATCTGTGAAACTTCATTGTCCCTTTATCTTGTGTCCACCTCGGTGACCTCATCTGTTACTGTCAGGTGTGCATAGCTATTAATAACCAGTGCAGGTTAATGAAAAATACATGATCTCTTTCTTGTCTTCCACAGGTCCGAACACTATTTGTCAGTGGGCTCCCTCTGGATATTAAACCGCGGGAGCTCTATCTGCTGTTCAGACCATTTAAGGTATGTTTGTATGTTTTAAATGGATGGACCGCTGCTATTCTTAGCAGCTTTTCTTTCCAGCAGTCAGTGGGACCTCCATTAATGGCGATGAAATAAACGGCAATGGAAACTCTCCCGAGGTTCAAGTGTCTGTTTTCCTAAAGCCGAAGTTAAATCACATCTTGATCCACGGGAAGCTTATTTGCGTGCGTCTCATGGAAAAATGGCGCGCTGCCCGCGATGCAAAAAACGCTGCACCTCAGAAAGTTGCTTTTGTCACAGCGCAGAAGGTTGATGCAGGTGAATGCACAGAAGGTGGACGCTGTGGGCTTTTAGGAGCTGTGCAGTAAAAGAGAATGATGAGACTCTGCATGTCATCCCTCACTGAGATAAGACTGGCGGTTTGGAAATGTTTCATGACACAGTCAAATGGAGATGAGCCACGTCGGTCCATGTGCTCTTCATAAGACCGCCGGTGATCAGCAACCATACCAGAACCAGTGGTGTGAAGAATGTTCTGTTAACAGACTGAGTTTCTTGGTCCTGACATGTTGTCTTTGTTTCAGGGCTATGAAGGCTCCTTGATAAAGCTCACCTCCAAACAGGTATGCTTCCAGACACGCTGAGGTTCAAAACATCGAAGCAACATCATGAAAACATCTCGTCTTATCACGCTCTTTTCTCTCTCATTGACACCTAAAAGTTACTCTTCTCTCTGTCTTCGCTCTCATCCGCGCTTGTCTCGGCTTTTTACTACCCGGGAATCACAGAAGAAAGTTTATTGTTGGGAGGATGGGGGGAAAAAAAAGTGTTGCACCAACTTGCCTTTGGCAGTCACTGTGGTGGGATGTGCGGGAACGAGGAAGGGAGATGTGGTGGAGGGGTGGGTGGGACGGGGGGGGCCGCACAGTGGGGTGGGGGGGTGTCAAAGCAAGCGTTTTGACAAGAGCACAACTGACGGTTGAGTTCTGCCTCCAGGGGAACAAGACTGAAAATGAGCTCAGCTGGCAGGTGTCCATATCCAGATTTAAGCAGTTTAGCTTGATGTCATTGTACTTATTACCACATTACTCTGTGTCCCATGAAGACGGGACGTGTTCAGGAGCAGGCTCAGATCCCAGGGAGAGTCCAGATCCCTCTGAAGACTTTCAGATTTGTCACTCCACACACTAAATAGTTGTAGGCTGATTGATGAATAAGTGCATGAGAAGAAAATGTCACTTATGTCAGTGTCACACTCGGTGCGGTGTTCCCGTGTGTGCCACCTCAGACCTCAACAAGAACGAGGACACACAGGACGGGTTCACTCTTTGATGGGACTTTCCCCCCTCGTCAGTTTTGACCTCAAGTGAGATCTCGAGCGTCTGTTTGTCTCTTTACGTTAGTTATGTTATCTGTGCGTGCGGAAAATGATCTTTCTGTGAGACCACGACCAGGCATGACTGTCAAAACATATTCTTGGTCACGGTCGACGTTTACAGCGTCAGCTTTTCCCAGATTAGATATAAACACTTGTAACTGGACTTACTGCAAATGAAAAACTCCTGTGACTCCTTTCATTAAATTGACACGGATGGTTTGACATGAGGTATGTGAGAGTCAGCTGTGTCTCCGTCCGACAGCCAACTGTCTCCTGTCAGTGGAAGACGCAGAAAGAGGTACAAAGTGTCAATATGGGACCACATTGGATGAAAGTTACCTTTAGACAACAAATCATCACATTGGAGAAGTGGAACACAACTCATCAACCCTTTATTTGGAGATGTAGAACAACCATCAAATGATCCAGATGGAGCTACTCTGGTCCAGTCATGGCCGACTCGTTGTACAGGTCGTCTGTCCAACCTGCCGTTGTAGAAAATGGGTTGTGTGCCACTTCTTCCTGTTTAATGAGTAAGTGAGACACTCAGCGAGTGGCTCTGCCCTTCGCTCTCTGCTCGCACCACCCCACCCCCCCGTCCCATCAGACATCTCCAACATGAGAAAGTCCTCAGGGTTCTTGGTTCCGCAGCCGGCCGGTCCCCTCCTGGCTGAGAGGACGTGACAATAGACGTCGATCCGTCAGTCGTCCTCTGCCTTCCAGTCACAGAACACGTCCATGTCCTTATATAGCAAGAGACTCGGACCCCGTCTATTTATATTCCTGTTTCACTCCTGACGTCTTCACTTATTCTGTCTTTTTTCCAGGTCCCTTCTTTTCTTTTCTCCTCCCCCTCCCCCTCCAATGCCTTCCTCCTCCTGCTGCTGTCTCCTGTCTCCCACTTGTTCAAAATTCCCATAACCCTGGACTGTTTTTCGAGATCACATGCAGCAGTGTGACCACATGGGAGCAACATGTTTGGAGATCAAGTTTCCTCCTCATCTACACACACAAACACTCCA
>NW_027614134.1:0-12500 GCF_965212315.1 Lampetra planeri
CGCGCCGAATTCTCTCGAGCTGGGAAATCGCTCATTTTTTGCGTCGCCAAATATCGTACGAACGCCGTGAAACTTCCACAGGCTTTTTCAGCAGATTTGCACCTGCACTCAAAAAAGTCAAAATTTTTACACATAGACCCCATCAAA
Organism: Lampetra planeri; assembly: GCF_965212315.1. Classification (NCBI taxonomy): domain Eukaryota; kingdom Metazoa; phylum Chordata; class Hyperoartia; order Petromyzontiformes; family Petromyzontidae; genus Lampetra; species Lampetra planeri. The sequence goes on from NW_027614134.1 coordinate 148, forward strand.
CGGGAGAAATTGGCCCGGATTGCTCTCATGTGCGTTACGGGGCATCGTTTCTCTCGCTCCGAATTCCATCGAGCTTGGAAATCGCTCATTTTTGCGTCGCCAAATATCGTACGAACGCCGTGAAACTTCCACAGGCTTTTCCAGCAGATTTGCACCTGCACTCAAAAAAGTCAAAATTTTTACACATAGACCCCATCAAACGGGAGAAATTGGCCGGGATTGCTCTCATGTGCGTTACGGGGCATCGTTTCTCTCGCTCCGAATTCCATCGAGCTGGGAAATCGCTCATTTTTGCGTCGCCAAATATCGTACGAACGCCGTGAAACTTCCACAGGCTTTTTCAGCAGATTTGCACGTGCACTCAAAAAAGTCAAAATTTGTACACATAGACCCCATCAAACGGGAGAAATTGGCCGGGATTGCTCTCATGTGCGTTACGGGGCATCGTTTCTCTCGCGCCGAATTCCATCGAGCTGGGAAATCGCTCATTTTTGCGTCGCCAAATATCGTACGAACGCCGTGAAACTTCCACAGGCTTTTTCAGCAGATTTGCACGTGCACTCAAAAAAGTCAAAATTTTTACACATAGACCCCATCAAACGGGAGAAATTGGCCGGGATTGCTCTCATGTGCGTTACGGGGCATCGTTTCTCTCGCTCCGAATTCCATCGAGCTGGGAAATCGCTCATTTTTGCGTCGCCAAATATCGTACGAACGCCGTGAAACTTCCACAGGCTTTTTCAGCAGATTTGCACGTGCACTCAAAAAAGTCAAAATTTTTACACATAGACCCCATCAAACGGGAGAAATTGGCCGGGATTGCTCTCATGTGCGTTACGGGGCATCGTTTCTCTCGCGCCGAATTCCATCGAGCTGGGAAATCGCTCATTTTTGCGTCGCCAAATATCGTACGAACGCCGTGAAACTTCCACAGGCTTTTCCAGCAGATTGGCACGTGCACTCAAAAAAGTCAAAATTTGTACACATAGACCCCATCAAACGGGAGAAATTGGCCGGGATTGCTCTCATGTGCGTTACGGGGCATCGTTTCTCTCGCTCCGAATTCCATCGAGCTGGGAAATCGCTCATTTTTGCGTCGCCAAATATCGTACGAACGCCGTGAAACTTCCACAGGCTTTTCCAGCAGATTTGCACCTGCACTCAAAAAAGTCAAAATTTTTACACATAGACCCCATCAAACGGGAGAAATTGGCCCGGATTGCTCTCATGTGCGTTACGGGGCATCGTTTCTCTCGCGCCGAATTCTCTCGAGCTGGGAAATCGCTCATTTTTGCGTCGCCAAATATCGTACGAACGCCGTGAAACTTCCACAGGCTTTTTCAGCAGATTTGCACCTGCACTCAAAAAAGTCAAAATTTTTACACATAGACCCCATCAAACGGGAGAAATTGGCCCGGATTGCTCTCATGTGCGTTACGGGGCATCGTTTCTCTCGCGCCGAATTCCATCGAGCTGGGAAATCGCTCATTTTTGCGTCGCCAAATATCGTACGAACGCCGTGAAACTTCCACAGGCTTTTTCAGCAGATTTGCACGTGCACTCAAAAAAGTCAAAATTTTTACACATAGACCCCATCAAACGGGAGAAATTGGCCCGGATTGCTCTCATGTGCGTTACGGGGCATCGTTTCTCTCGCGCCGAATTCTCTCGAGCTGGGAAATCGCTCATTTTTGCGTCGCCAAATATCGTACGAACGCCGTGAAACTTCCACAGGCTTTTTCAGCAGATTTGCACGTGCACTCAAAAAAGTCAAAATTTGTACACATAGACCCCATCAAACGGGAGAAATTGGCCGGGATTGCTCTCATGTGCGTTACGGGGCATCGTTTCTCTCGCTCCGAATTCCATCGAGCTGGGAAATCGCTCATTTTTGCGTCGCCAAATATCGTACGAACGCCGTGAAACTTCCACAGGCTTTTTCAGCAGATTTGCACGTGCACTCAAAAAAGTCAAAATTTTTACACATAGACCCCATCAAACGGGAGAAATTGGCCGGGATTGCTCTCATGTGCGTTACGGGGCATCGTTTCTCTCGCGCCGAATTCCATCGAGCTGGGAAATTGCTCATTTTTGCGTCGCCAAATATCGTACGAACGCCGTGAAACTTCCACAGGCTTTTCCAGCAGATTTGCACGTGCACTCAAAAAAGTCAAAATTTTTACACATAGACCCCATCAAACGGGAGAAATTGGCCCGGATTGCTCTCATGTGCGTTACGGGGCATCGTTTCTCTCGCGCCGAATTCTCTCGAGCTGGGAAATCGCTCATTTTTGCGTCGCCAAATATCGTACGAACGCCGTGAAACTTCCACAGGCTTTTTCAGCAGATTTGCACCTGCACTCCAAAAAGTCAAAATTTTTACACATAGACCCCATCAAACGGGAGAAATTGGCCCGGATTGCTCTCATGTGCGTTACGGGGCATCGTTTCTCTCGCTCCGAATTCCATCGAGCTTGGAAATCGCTCATTTTTGCGTCGCCAAATATCGTACGAACGCCGTGAAACTTCCACAGGCTTTTCCAGCAGATTTGCACCTGCACTCAAAAAAGTCAAAATTTTTACACATAGACCCCATCAAACGGGAGAAATTGGCCCGGATTGCTCTCATGTGCGTTACGGGGCATCGTTTCTGTCGCGCCGAATTCCATCGAGCTGGGAAATCGCTCATTTTTGCGTCGCCAAATATCGTACGAACGCCGTGAAACTTCCACAGGCTTTTCCAGCAGATTGGCACGTGCACTCAAAAAAGTCAAAATTTGTACACATAGACCCCATCAAACGGGAGAAATTGGCCGGGATTGCTCTCATGTGCGTTACGGGGCATCGTTTCTCTCGCTCCGAATTCCATCGAGCTGGGAAATCGCTCATTTTTGCGTCGCCAAATATCGTACGAACGCCGTGAAACTTCCACAGGCTTTTTCAGCAGATTTGCACGTGCACTCAAAAAAGTCAAAATTTGTACACATAGACCCCATCAAACGGGAGAAATTGGCCCGGATTGCTCTCATGTGCGTTACGGGGCATCGTTTCTCTCGCGCCGAATTCCATCGAGCTGGGAAATCGCTCATTTTTGCGTCGCCAAATATCGTACGAACGCCGTGAAACTTCCACAGGCTTTTCCAGCAGATTTGCACCTGCACTCAAAAAAGTCAAAATTTTTACACATAGACCCCATCAAACGGGAGAAATTGGCCCGGATTGCTCTCATGTGCGTTACGGGGCATCGTTTCTCTCGCGCCGAATTCTCTCGAGCTGGGAAATCGCTCATTTTTGCGTCGCCAAATATCGTACGAACGCCGTGAAACTTCCACAGGCTTTTTCAGCAGATTTGCACCTGCACTCAAAAAAGTCAAAATTTTTACACATAGACCCCATCAAACGGGAGAAATTGGCCCGGATTGCTCTCATGTGCGTTACGGGGCATCGTTTCTCTCGCGCCGAATTCCATCGAGCTGGGAAATCGCTCATTTTTGCGTCGCCAAATATCGTACGAACGCCGTGAAACTTCCACAGGCTTTTTCAGCAGATTTGCACGTGCACTCAAAAAAGTCAAAATTTTTACACATAGACCCCATCAAACGGGAGAAATTGGCCCGGATTGCTCTCATGTGCGTTACGGGGCATCGTTTCTCTCGCGCCGAATTCTCTCGAGCTGGGAAATCGCTCATTTTTGCGTCGCCAAATATCGTACGAACGCCGTGAAACTTCCACAGGCTTTTTCAGCAGATTTGCACGTGCACTCAAAAAAGTCAAAATTTGTACACATAGACCCCATCAAACGGGAGAAATTGGCCGGGATTGCTCTCATGTGCGTTACGGGGCATCGTTTCTCTCGCTCCGAATTCCATCGAGCTGGGAAATCGCTCATTTTTGCGTCGCCAAATATCGTACGAACGCCGTGAAACTTCCACAGGCTTTTTCAGCAGATTTGCACGTGCACTCAAAAAAGTCAAAATTTTTACACATAGACCCCATCAAACGGGAGAAATTGGCCGGGATTGCTCTCATGTGCGTTACGGGGCATCGTTTCTCTCGCGCCGAATTCCATCGAGCTGGGAAATCGCTCATTTTTGCGTCGCCAAATATCGTACGAACGCCGTGAAACTTCCACAGGCTTTTCCAGCAGATTTGCACCTGCACTCAAAAAAGTCAAAATTTTTACACATAGACCCCATCAAACGGGAGAAATTGGCCCGGATTGCTCTCATGTGCGTTACGGGGCATCGTTTCTCTCGCTCCGAATTCCATCGAGCTTGGAAATCGCTCATTTTTGCGTCGCCAAATATCGTACGAACGCCGTGAAACTTCCACAGGCTTTTCCAGCAGATTTGCACCTGCACTCAAAAAAGTCAAAATTTTTACACATAGACCCCATCAAACGGGAGAAATTGGCCCGGATTGCTCTCATGTGCGTTACGGGGCATCGTTTCTCTCGCGCCGAATTCTCTCGAGCTGGGAAATCGCTCATTTTTGCGTCGCCAAATATCGTACGAACGCCGTGAAACTTCCACAGGCTTTTTCAGCAGATTTGCACCTGCACTCAAAAAAGTCAAAATTTGTACACATAGACCCCATCAAACGGGAGAAATTGGCCCGGATTGCTCTCATGTGCGTTACGGGGCATCGTTTCTCTCGCTCCGAATTCCATCGAGCTTGGAAATCGCTCATTTTTGCGTCGCCAAATATCGTACGAACGCCGTGAAACTTCCACAGGCTTTTCCAGCAGATTTGCACCTGCACTCAAAAAAGTCAAAATTTTTACACATAGACCCCATCAAACGGGAGAAATTGGCCCGGATTGCTCTCATGTGCGTTACGGGGCATCGTTTCTGTCGCGCCGAATTCCATCGAGCTGGGAAATCGCTCATTTTTGCGTCGCCAAATATCGTACGAACGCCGTGAAACTTCCACAGGCTTTTCCAGCAGATTGGCACGTGCACTCAAAAAAGTCAAAATTTGTACACATAGACCCCATCAAACGGGAGAAATTGGCCGGGATTGCTCTCATGTGCGTTACGGGGCATCGTTTCTCTCGCTCCGAATTCCATCGAGCTGGGAAATCGCTCATTTTTGCGTCGCCAAATATCGTACGAACGCCGTGAAACTTCCACAGGCTTTTTCAGCAGATTTGCACCTGCACTCAAAAAAGTCAAAATTTTTACACATAGACCCCATCAAACGGGAGAAATTGGCCCGGATTGCTCTCATGTGCGTTACGGGGCATCGTTTCTCTCGCGCCGAATTCCATCGAGCTGGGAAATCGCTCATTTTTGCGTCGCCAAATATCGTACGAACGCCGTGAAACTTCCACAGGCTTTTTCAGCAGATTTGCACGTGCACTCAAAAAAGTCAAAATTTGTACACATAGACCCCATCAAACGGGAGAAATTGGCCCGGATTGCTCTCATGTGCGTTACGGGGCATCGTTTCTCTCGCGCCGAATTCTCTCGAGCTGGGAAATCGCTCATTTTTGCGTCGCCAAATATCGTACGAACGCCGTGAAACTTCCACAGGCTTTTTCAGCAGATTTGCACGTGCACTCAAAAAAGTCAAAATTTGTACACATAGACCCCATCAAACGGGAGAAATTGGCCGGGATTGCTCTCATGTGCGTTACGGGGCATCGTTTCTCTCGCTCCGAATTCCATCGAGCTGGGAAATCGCTCATTTTTGCGTCGCCAAATATCGTACGAACGCCGTGAAACTTCCACAGGCTTTTTCAGCAGATTTGCACGTGCACTCAAAAAAGTCAAAATTTTTACACATAGACCCCATCAAACGGGAGAAATTGGCCGGGATTGCTCTCATGTGCGTTACGGGGCATCGTTTCTCTCGCGCCGAATTCCATCGAGCTGGGAAATCGCTCATTTTTGCGTCGCCAAATATCGTACGAACGCCGTGAAACTTCCACAGGCTTTTCCAGCAGATTTGCACCTGCACTCAAAAAAGTCAAAATTTTTACACATAGACCCCATCAAACGGGAGAAATTGGCCCGGATTGCTCTCATGTGCGTTACGGGGCATCGTTTCTCTCGCTCCGAATTCCATCGAGCTTGGAAATCGCTCATTTTTGCGTCGCCAAATATCGTACGAACGCCGTGAAACTTCCACAGGCTTTTCCAGCAGATTTGCACCTGCACTCAAAAAAGTCAAAATTTTTACACATAGACCCCATCAAACGGGAGAAATTGGCCCGGATTGCTCTCATGTGCGTTACGGGGCATCGTTTCTCTCGCGCCGAATTCTCTCGAGCTGGGAAATCGCTCATTTTTGCGTCGCCAAATATCGTACGAACGCCGTGAAACTTCCACAGGCTTTTTCAGCAGATTTGCACCTGCACTCAAAAAAGTCAAAATTTGTACACATAGACCCCATCAAACGGGAGAAATTGGCCGGGATTGCTCTCATGTGCGTTACGGGGCATCGTTTCTCTCGCTCCGAATTCCATCGAGCTGGGAAATCGCTCATTTTTGCGTCGCCAAATATCGTACGAACGCCGTGAAACTTCCACAGGCTTTTTCAGCAGATTTGCACGTGCACTCAAAAAAGTCAAAATTTGTACACATAGACCCCATCAAACGGGAGAAATTGGCCGGGATTGCTCTCATGTGCGTTACGGGGCATCGTTTCTCTCGCGCCGAATTCCATCGAGCTGGGAAATCGCTCATTTTTGCGTCGCCAAATATCGTACGAACGCCGTGAAACTTCCACAGGCTTTTCCAGCAGATTTGCACGTGCACTCAAAAAAGTCAAAATTTTTACACATAGACCCCATCAAACGGGAGAAATTGGCCCGGATTGCTCTCATGTGCGTTACGGGGCATCGTTTCTCTCGCGCCGAATTCTCTCGAGCTGGGAAATCGCTCATTTTTGCGTCGCCAAATATCGTACGAACGCCGTGAAACTTCCACAGGCTTTTCCAGCAGATTTGCACGTGCACTCAAAAAAGTCAAAATTTTTACACATAGACCCCATCAAACGGGAGAAATTGGCCGGGATTGCTCTCATGTGCGTTACGGGGCATCGTTTCTCTCGCTCCGAATTCCATCGAGCTGGGAAATCGCTCATTTTTGCGTCGCCAAATATCGTACGAACGCCGTGAAACTTCCACAGGCTTTTTCAGCAGATTTGCACGTGCACTCAAAAAAGTCAAAATTTTTACACATAGACCCCATCAAACGGGAGAAATTGGCCGGGATTGCTCTCATGTGCGTTACGGGGCATCGTTTCTCTCGCGCCGAATTCCATCGAGCTGGGAAATCGCTCATTTTTGCGTCGCCAAATATCGTACGAACGCCGTGAAACTTCCACAGGCTTTTCCAGCAGATTGGCACGTGCACTCAAAAAAGTCAAAATTTGTACACATAGACCCCATCAAACGGGAGAAATTGGCCGGGATTGCTCTCATGTGCGTTACGGGGCATCGTTTCTCTCGCTCCGAATTCCATCGAGCTGGGAAATCGCTCATTTTTGCGTCGCCAAATATCGTACGAACGCCGTGAAACTTCCACAGGCTTTTCCAGCAGATTTGCACCTGCACTCAAAAAAGTCAAAATTTTTACACATAGACCCCATCAAACGGGAGAAATTGGCCCGGATTGCTCTCATGTGCGTTACGGGGCATCGTTTCTCTCGCGCCGAATTCTCTCGAGCTGGGAAATCGCTCATTTTTGCGTCGCCAAATATCGTACGAACGCCGTGAAACTTCCACAGGCTTTTTCAGCAGATTTGCACCTGCACTCAAAAAAGTCAAAATTTTTACACATAGACCCCATCAAACGGGAGAAATTGGCCCGGATTGCTCTCATGTGCGTTACGGGGCATCGTTTCTCTCGCGCCGAATTCCATCGAGCTGGGAAATCGCTCATTTTTGCGTCGCCAAATATCGTACGAACGCCGTGAAACTTCCACAGGCTTTTTCAGCAGATTTGCACGTGCACTCAAAAAAGTCAAAATTTGTACACATAGACCCCATCAAACGGGAGAAATTGGCCCGGATTGCTCTCATGTGCGTTACGGGGCATCGTTTCTCTCGCGCCGAATTCTCTCGAGCTGGGAAATCGCTCATTTTTGCGTCGCCAAATATCGTACGAACGCCGTGAAACTTCCACAGGCTTTTTCAGCAGATTTGCACCTGCACTCAAAAAAGTCAAAATTTTTACACATAGACCCCATCAAACGGGAGAAATTGGCCCGGATTGCTCTCATGTGCGTTACGGGGCATCGTTTCTGTCGCGCCGAATTCCATCGAGCTGGGAAATCGCTCATTTTTGCGTCGCCAAATATCGTACGAACGCCGTGAAACTTCCACAGGCTTTTCCAGCAGATTTGCACGTGCACTCAAAAAAGTCAAAATTTTTACACATAGACCCCATCAAACGGGAGAAATTGGCCCGGATTGCTCTCATGTGCGTTACGGGGCATCGTTTCTCTCGCGCCGAATTCTCTCGAGCTGGGAAATCGCTCATTTTTGCGTCGCCAAATATCGTACGAACGCCGTGAAACTTCCACAGGCTTTTTCAGCAGATTTGCACGTGCACTCAAAAAAGTCAAAATTTTTACACATAGACCCCATCAAACGGGAGAAATTGGCCGGGATTGCTCTCATGTGCGTTACGGGGCATCGTTTCTCTCGCTCCGAATTCCATCGAGCTGGGAAATCGCTCATTTTTGCGTCGCCAAATATCGTACGAACGCCGTGAAACTTCCACAGGCTTTTTCAGCAGATTTGCACGTGCACTCAAAAAAGTCAAAATTTTTACACATAGACCCCATCAAACGGGAGAAATTGGCCGGGATTGCTCTCATGTGCGTTACGGGGCATCGTTTCTCTCGCGCCGAATTCCATCGAGCTGGGAAATCGCTCATTTTTGCGTCGCCAAATATCGTACGAACGCCGTGAAACTTCCACAGGCTTTTTCAGCAGATTGGCACGTGCACTCAAAAAAGTCAAAATTTGTACACATAGACCCCATCAAACGGGAGAAATTGGCCGGGATTGCTCTCATGTGCGTTACGGGGCATCGTTTCTCTCGCTCCGAATTCCATCGAGCTGGGAAATCGCTCATTTTTGCGTCGCCAAATATCGTACGAACGCCGTGAAACTTCCACAGGCTTTTCCAGCAGATTTGCACCTGCACTCAAAAAAGTCAAAATTTTTACACATAGACCCCATCAAACGGGAGAAATTGGCCCGGATTGCTCTCATGTGCGTTACGGGGCATCGTTTCTCTCGCGCCGAATTCTCTCGAGCTGGGAAATCGCTCATTTTTGCGTCGCCAAATATCGTACGAACGCCGTGAAACTTCCACAGGCTTTTTCAGCAGATTTGCACGTGCACTCAAAAAAGTCAAAATTTTTACACATAGACCCCATCAAACGGGAGAAATTGGCCCGGATTGCTCTCATGTGCGTTACGGGGCATCGTTTCTGTCGCGCCGAATTCCATCGAGCTGGGAAATCGCTCATTTTTGCGTCGCCAAATATCGTACGAACGCCGTGAAACTTCCACAGGCTTTTTCAGCAGATTTGCACGTGCACTCAAAAAAGTCAAAATTTGTACACATAGACCCCATCAAACGGGAGAAATTGGCCCGGATTGCTCTCATGTGCGTTACGGGGCATCGTTTCTCTCGCGCCGAATTCTCTCGAGCTGGGAAATCGCTCATTTTTGCGTCGCCAAATATCGTACGAACGCCGTGAAACTTCCACAGGCTTTTTCAGCAGATTTGCACGTGCACTCAAAAAAGTCAAAATTTTTACACATAGACCCCATCAAACGGGAGAAATTGGCCCGGATTGCTCTCATGTGCGTTACGGGGCATCGTTTCTGTCGCGCCGAATTCCATCGAGCTGGGAAATCGCTCATTTTTGCGTCGCCAAATATCGTACGAACGCCGTGAAACTTCCACAGGCTTTTCCAGCAGATTTGCACGTGCACTCAAAAAAGTCAAAATTTTTACACATAGACCCCATCAAACGGGAGAAATTGGCCGGGATTGCTCTCATGTGCGTTACGGGGCATCGTTTCTCTCGCGCCGAATTCCATCGAGCTGGGAAATCGCTCATTTTTGCGTCGCCAAATATCGTACGAACGCCGTGAAACTTCCACAGGCTTTTCCAGCAGATTTGCACGTGCACTCAAAAAAGTCAAAATTTTTACACATAGACCCCATCAAACGGGAGAAATTGGCCCGGATTGCTCTCATGTGCGTTACGGGGCATCGTTTCTCTCGCGCCGAATTCTCTCGAGCTGGGAAATCGCTCATTTTTGCGTCGCCAAATATCGTACGAACGCCGTGAAACTTCCACAGGCTTTTTCAGCAGATTTGCACCTGCACTCCAAAAAGTCAAAATTTTTACACATAGACCCCATCAAACGGGAGAAATTGGCCCGGATTGCTCTCATGTGCGTTACGGGGCATCGTTTCTCTCGCTCCGAATTCCATCGAGCTTGGAAATCGCTCATTTTTGCGTCGCCAAATATCGTACGAACGCCGTGAAACTTCCACAGGCTTTTCCAGCAGATTTGCACCTGCACTCAAAAAAGTCAAAATTTTTACACATAGACCCCATCAAACGGGAGAAATTGGCCCGGATTGCTCTCATGTGCGTTACGGGGCATCGTTTCTGTCGCGCCGAATTCCATCGAGCTGGGAAATCGCTCATTTTTGCGTCGCCAAATATCGTACGAACGCCGTGAAACTTCCACAGGCTTTTCCAGCAGATTGGCACGTGCACTCAAAAAAGTCAAAATTTGTACACATAGACCCCATCAAACGGGAGAAATTGGCCGGGATTGCTCTCATGTGCGTTACGGGGCATCGTTTCTCTCGCTCCGAATTCCATCGAGCTGGGAAATCGCTCATTTTTGCGTCGCCAAATATCGTACGAACGCCGTGAAACTTCCACAGGCTTTTTCAGCAGATTTGCACGTGCACTCAAAAAAGTCAAAATTTGTACACATAGACCCCATCAAACGGGAGAAATTGGCCCGGATTGCTCTCATGTGCGTTACGGGGCATCGTTTCTCTCGCGCCGAATTCCATCGAGCTGGGAAATCGCTCATTTTTGCGTCGCCAAATATCGTACGAACGCCGTGAAACTTCCACAGGCTTTTCCAGCAGATTTGCACCTGCACTCAAAAAAGTCAAAATTTTTACACATAGACCCCATCAAACGGGAGAAATTGGCCCGGATTGCTCTCATGTGCGTTACGGGGCATCGTTTCTCTCGCGCCGAATTCTCTCGAGCTGGGAAATCGCTCATTTTTGCGTCGCCAAATATCGTACGAACGCCGTGAAACTTCCACAGGCTTTTTCAGCAGATTTGCACCTGCACTCAAAAAAGTCAAAATTTTTACACATAGACCCCATCAAACGGGAGAAATTGGACCGGATTGCTCTCATGTGCGTTACGGGGCATCGTTTCTCTCGCGCCGAATTCCATCGAGCTGGGAAATCGCTCATTTTTGCGTCGCCAAATATCGTACGAACGCCGTGAAACTTCCACAGGCTTTTTCAGCAGATTTGCACGTGCACTCAAAAAAGTCAAAATTTTTACACATAGACCCCATCAAACGGGAGAAATTGGCCCGGATTGCTCTCATGTGCGTTACGGGGCATCGTTTCTCTCGCGCCGAATTCTCTCGAGCTGGGAAATCGCTCATTTTTGCGTCGCCAAATATCGTACGAACGCCGTGAAACTTCCACAGGCTTTTTCAGCAGATTTGCACGTGCACTCAAAAAAGTCAAAATTTGTACACATAGACCCCATCAAACGGGAGAAATTGGCCGGGATTGCTCTCATGTGCGTTACGGGGCATCGTTTCTCTCGCTCCGAATTCCATCGAGCTGGGAAATCGCTCATTTTTGCGTCGCCAAATATCGTACGAACGCCGTGAAACTTCCACAGGCTTTTTCAGCAGATTTGCACGTGCACTCAAAAAAGTCAAAATTTTTACACATAGACCCCATCAAACGGGAGAAATTGGCCGGGATTGCTCTCATGTGCGTTACGGGGCATCGTTTCTCTCGCGCCGAATTCCATCGAGCTGGGAAATCGCTCATTTTTGCGTCGCCAAATATCGTACGAACGCCGTGAAACTTCCACAGGCTTTTCCAGCAGATTTGCACCTGCACTCAAAAAAGTCAAAATTTTTACACATAGACCCCATCAAACGGGAGAAATTGGCCCGGATTGCTCTCATGTGCGTTACGGGGCATCGTTTCTCTCGCTCCGAATTCCATCGAGCTGGGAAATCGCTCATTTTTGCGTCGCCAAATATCGTACGAACGCCGTGAAACTTCCACAGGCTTTTTCAGCAGATTTGC
>NW_027614134.1:22500-29649 GCF_965212315.1 Lampetra planeri
TGCGTCGCCAAATATCGTACGAACGCCGTGAAACTTCCACAGGCTTTTTCAGCAGATTTGCACGTGCACTCAAAAAAGTCAAAATTTGTACACATAGACCCCATCAAACGGGAGAAATTGGCCCGGATTGCTCTCATGTGCGTTACGGGGCATCGTTTCTCTCGCGCCGAATTCTCTCGAGCTGGGAAATCGCTCATTTTTGCGTCGCCAAATATCGTACGAACGCCGTGAAACTTCCACAGGCTTTTTCAGCAGATTTGCACGTGCACTCAAAAAAGTCAAAATTTTTACACATAGACCCCATCAAACGGGAGAAATTGGCCGGGATTGCTCTCATGTGCGTTACGGGGCATCGTTTCTCTCGCGCCGAATTCCATCGAGCTGGGAAATCGCTCATTTTTGCGTCGCCAAATATCGTACGAACGCCGTGAAACTTCCACAGGCTTTTCCAGCAGATTTGCACGTGCACTCAAAAAAGTCAAAATTTTTACACATAGACCCCATCAAACGGGAGAAATTGGCCCGGATTGCTCTCATGTGCGTTACGGGGCATCGTTTCTCTCGCGCCGAATTCTCTCGAGCTGGGAAATCGCTCATTTTTGCGTCGCCAAATATCGTACGAACGCCGTGAAACTTCCACAGGCTTTTTCAGCAGATTTGCACCTGCACTCAAAAAAGTCAAAATTTTTACACATAGACCCCATCAAACGGGAGAAATTGGCCCGGATTGCTCTCATGTGCGTTACGGGGCATCGTTTCTCTCGCTCCGAATTCCATCGAGCTTGGAAATCGCTCATTTTTGCGTCGCCAAATATCGTACGAACGCCGTGAAACTTCCACAGGCTTTTCCAGCAGATTTGCACCTGCACTCAAAAAAGTCAAAATTTTTACACATAGACCCCATCAAACGGGAGAAATTGGCCCGGATTGCTCTCATGTGCGTTACGGGGCATCGTTTCTCTCGCGCCGAATTCTCTCGAGCTGGGAAATCGCTCATTTTTGCGTCGCCAAATATCGTACGAACGCCGTGAAACTTCCACAGGCTTTTTCAGCAGATTTGCACCTGCACTCAAAAAAGTCAAAATTTGTACACATAGACCCCATCAAACGGGAGAAATTGGCCGGGATTGCTCTCATGTGCGTTACGGGGCATCGTTTCTCTCGCTCCGAATTCCATCGAGCTGGGAAATCGCTCATTTTTGCGTCGCCAAATATCGTACGAACGCCGTGAAACTTCCACAGGCTTTTTCAGCAGATTTGCACGTGCACTCAAAAAAGTCAAAATTTGTACACATAGACCCCATCAAACGGGAGAAATTGGCCGGGATTGCTCTCATGTGCGTTACGGGGCATCGTTTCTCTCGCGCCGAATTCCATCGAGCTGGGAAATCGCTCATTTTTGCGTCGCCAAATATCGTACGAACGCCGTGAAACTTCCACAGGCTTTTCCAGCAGATTTGCACGTGCACTCAAAAAAGTCAAAATTTTTACACATAGACCCCATCAAACGGGAGAAATTGGCCCGGATTGCTCTCATGTGCGTTACGGGGCATCGTTTCTCTCGCGCCGAATTCTCTCGAGCTGGGAAATCGCTCATTTTTGCGTCGCCAAATATCGTACGAACGCCGTGAAACTTCCACAGGCTTTTTCAGCAGATTTGCACCTGCACTCAAAAAAGTCAAAATTTTTACACATAGACCCCATCAAACGGGAGAAATTGGCCCGGATTGCTCTCATGTGCGTTACGGGGCATCGTTTCTCTCGCTCCGAATTCCATCGAGCTTGGAAATCGCTCATTTTTGCGTCGCCAAATATCGTACGAACGCCGTGAAACTTCCACAGGCTTTTCCAGCAGATTTGCACCTGCACTCAAAAAAGTCAAAATTTTTACACATAGACCCCATCAAACGGGAGAAATTGGCCCGGATTGCTCTCATGTGCGTTACGGGGCATCGTTTCTGTCGCGCCGAATTCCATCGAGCTGGGAAATCGCTCATTTTTGCGTCGCCAAATATCGTACGAACGCCGTGAAACTTCCACAGGCTTTTCCAGCAGATTTGCACGTGCACTCAAAAAAGTCAAAATTTTTACACATAGACCCCATCAAACGGGAGAAATTGGCCCGGATTGCTCTCATGTGCGTTACGGGGCATCGTTTCTCTCGCGCCGAATTCTCTCGAGCTGGGAAATCGCTCATTTTTGCGTCGCCAAATATCGTACGAACGCCGTGAAACTTCCACAGGCTTTTTCAGCAGATTTGCACCTGCACTCAAAAAAGTCAAAATTTTTACACATAGACCCCATCAAACGGGAGAAATTGGCCCGGATTGCTCTCATGTGCGTTACGGGGCATCGTTTCTCTCGCTCCGAATTCCATCGAGCTTGGAAATCGCTCATTTTTGCGTCGCCAAATATCGTACGAACGCCGTGAAACTTCCACAGGCTTTTCCAGCAGATTTGCACCTGCACTCAAAAAAGTCAAAATTTTTACACATAGACCCCATCAAACGGGAGAAATTGGCCGGGATTGCTCTCATGTGCGTTACGGGGCATCGTTTCTCTCGCTCCGAATTCCATCGAGCTGGGAAATCGCTCATTTTTGCGTCGCCAAATATCGTACGAACGCCGTGAAACTTCCACAGGCTTTTTCAGCAGATTTGCACGTGCACTCAAAAAAGTCAAAATTTGTACACATAGACCCCATCAAACGGGAGAAATTGGCCGGGATTGCTCTCATGTGCGTTACGGGGCATCGTTTCTCTCGCGCCGAATTCCATCGAGCTGGGAAATCGCTCATTTTTGCGTCGCCAAATATCGTACGAACGCCGTGAAACTTCCACAGGCTTTTTCAGCAGATTTGCACGTGCACTCAAAAAAGTCAAAATTTTTACACATAGACCCCATCAAACGGGAGAAATTGGCCGGGATTGCTCTCATGTGCGTTACGGGGCATCGTTTCTCTCGCTCCGAATTCCATCGAGCTGGGAAATCGCTCATTTTTGCGTCGCCAAATATCGTACGAACGCCGTGAAACTTCCACAGGCTTTTTCAGCAGATTTGCACGTGCACTCAAAAAAGTCAAAATTTTTACACATAGACCCCATCAAACGGGAGAAATTGGCCGGGATTGCTCTCATGTGCGTTACGGGGCATCGTTTCTCTCGCGCCGAATTCCATCGAGCTGGGAAATCGCTCATTTTTGCGTCGCCAAATATCGTACGAACGCCGTGAAACTTCCACAGGCTTTTCCAGCAGATTGGCACGTGCACTCAAAAAAGTCAAAATTTGTACACATAGACCCCATCAAACGGGAGAAATTGGCCGGGATTGCTCTCATGTGCGTTACGGGGCATCGTTTCTCTCGCTCCGAATTCCATCGAGCTGGGAAATCGCTCATTTTTGCGTCGCCAAATATCGTACGAACGCCGTGAAACTTCCACAGGCTTTTCCAGCAGATTTGCACCTGCACTCAAAAAAGTCAAAATTTTTACACATAGACCCCATCAAACGGGAGAAATTGGCCCGGATTGCTCTCATGTGCGTTACGGGGCATCGTTTCTCTCGCGCCGAATTCTCTCGAGCTGGGAAATCGCTCATTTTTGCGTCGCCAAATATCGTACGAACGCCGTGAAACTTCCACAGGCTTTTTCAGCAGATTTGCACCTGCACTCAAAAAAGTCAAAATTTTTACACATAGACCCCATCAAACGGGAGAAATTGGCCCGGATTGCTCTCATGTGCGTTACGGGGCATCGTTTCTCTCGCGCCGAATTCCATCGAGCTGGGAAATCGCTCATTTTTGCGTCGCCAAATATCGTACGAACGCCGTGAAACTTCCACAGGCTTTTTCAGCAGATTTGCACGTGCACTCAAAAAAGTCAAAATTTTTACACATAGACCCCATCAAACGGGAGAAATTGGCCCGGATTGCTCTCATGTGCGTTACGGGGCATCGTTTCTCTCGCGCCGAATTCTCTCGAGCTGGGAAATCGCTCATTTTTGCGTCGCCAAATATCGTACGAACGCCGTGAAACTTCCACAGGCTTTTTCAGCAGATTTGCACGTGCACTCAAAAAAGTCAAAATTTGTACACATAGACCCCATCAAACGGGAGAAATTGGCCGGGATTGCTCTCATGTGCGTTACGGGGCATCGTTTCTCTCGCTCCGAATTCCATCGAGCTGGGAAATCGCTCATTTTTGCGTCGCCAAATATCGTACGAACGCCGTGAAACTTCCACAGGCTTTTTCAGCAGATTTGCACGTGCACTCAAAAAAGTCAAAATTTTTACACATAGACCCCATCAAACGGGAGAAATTGGCCGGGATTGCTCTCATGTGCGTTACGGGGCATCGTTTCTCTCGCGCCGAATTCCATCGAGCTGGGAAATTGCTCATTTTTGCGTCGCCAAATATCGTACGAACGCCGTGAAACTTCCACAGGCTTTTCCAGCAGATTTGCACGTGCACTCAAAAAAGTCAAAATTTTTACACATAGACCCCATCAAACGGGAGAAATTGGCCCGGATTGCTCTCATGTGCGTTACGGGGCATCGTTTCTCTCGCGCCGAATTCTCTCGAGCTGGGAAATCGCTCATTTTTGCGTCGCCAAATATCGTACGAACGCCGTGAAACTTCCACAGGCTTTTTCAGCAGATTTGCACCTGCACTCCAAAAAGTCAAAATTTTTACACATAGACCCCATCAAACGGGAGAAATTGGCCCGGATTGCTCTCATGTGCGTTACGGGGCATCGTTTCTCTCGCTCCGAATTCCATCGAGCTTGGAAATCGCTCATTTTTGCGTCGCCAAATATCGTACGAACGCCGTGAAACTTCCACAGGCTTTTCCAGCAGATTTGCACCTGCACTCAAAAAAGTCAAAATTTTTACACATAGACCCCATCAAACGGGAGAAATTGGCCCGGATTGCTCTCATGTGCGTTACGGGGCATCGTTTCTGTCGCGCCGAATTCCATCGAGCTGGGAAATCGCTCATTTTTGCGTCGCCAAATATCGTACGAACGCCGTGAAACTTCCACAGGCTTTTCCAGCAGATTGGCACGTGCACTCAAAAAAGTCAAAATTTGTACACATAGACCCCATCAAACGGGAGAAATTGGCCGGGATTGCTCTCATGTGCGTTACGGGGCATCGTTTCTCTCGCTCCGAATTCCATCGAGCTGGGAAATCGCTCATTTTTGCGTCGCCAAATATCGTACGAACGCCGTGAAACTTCCACAGGCTTTTTCAGCAGATTTGCACGTGCACTCAAAAAAGTCAAAATTTGTACACATAGACCCCATCAAACGGGAGAAATTGGCCCGGATTGCTCTCATGTGCGTTACGGGGCATCGTTTCTCTCGCGCCGAATTCCATCGAGCTGGGAAATCGCTCATTTTTGCGTCGCCAAATATCGTACGAACGCCGTGAAACTTCCACAGGCTTTTCCAGCAGATTTGCACCTGCACTCAAAAAAGTCAAAATTTTTACACATAGACCCCATCAAACGGGAGAAATTGGCCCGGATTGCTCTCATGTGCGTTACGGGGCATCGTTTCTCTCGCGCCGAATTCTCTCGAGCTGGGAAATCGCTCATTTTTGCGTCGCCAAATATCGTACGAACGCCGTGAAACTTCCACAGGCTTTTTCAGCAGATTTGCACCTGCACTCAAAAAAGTCAAAATTTTTACACATAGACCCCATCAAACGGGAGAAATTGGCCCGGATTGCTCTCATGTGCGTTACGGGGCATCGTTTCTCTCGCGCCGAATTCCATCGAGCTGGGAAATCGCTCATTTTTGCGTCGCCAAATATCGTACGAACGCCGTGAAACTTCCACAGGCTTTTTCAGCAGATTTGCACGTGCACTCAAAAAAGTCAAAATTTTTACACATAGACCCCATCAAACGGGAGAAATTGGCCCGGATTGCTCTCATGTGCGTTACGGGGCATCGTTTCTCTCGCGCCGAATTCTCTCGAGCTGGGAAATCGCTCATTTTTGCGTCGCCAAATATCGTACGAACGCCGTGAAACTTCCACAGGCTTTTTCAGCAGATTTGCACGTGCACTCAAAAAAGTCAAAATTTGTACACATAGACCCCATCAAACGGGAGAAATTGGCCGGGATTGCTCTCATGTGCGTTACGGGGCATCGTTTCTCTCGCTCCGAATTCCATCGAGCTGGGAAATCGCTCATTTTTGCGTCGCCAAATATCGTACGAACGCCGTGAAACTTCCACAGGCTTTTTCAGCAGATTTGCACGTGCACTCAAAAAAGTCAAAATTTTTACACATAGACCCCATCAAACGGGAGAAATTGGCCGGGATTGCTCTCATGTGCGTTACGGGGCATCGTTTCTCTCGCGCCGAATTCCATCGAGCTGGGAAATCGCTCATTTTTGCGTCGCCAAATATCGTACGAACGCCGTGAAACTTCCACAGGCTTTTCCAGCAGATTTGCACCTGCACTCAAAAAAGTCAAAATTTTTACACATAGACCCCATCAAACGGGAGAAATTGGCCCGGA
The DNA here is from genome assembly GCF_965212315.1 of Lampetra planeri. Classification (NCBI taxonomy): domain Eukaryota; kingdom Metazoa; phylum Chordata; class Hyperoartia; order Petromyzontiformes; family Petromyzontidae; genus Lampetra; species Lampetra planeri. The sequence goes on from NW_027614134.1 coordinate 29,028, forward strand.
TTGCTCTCATGTGCGTTACGGGGCATCGTTTCTCTCGCTCCGAATTCCATCGAGCTTGGAAATCGCTCATTTTTGCGTCGCCAAATATCGTACGAACGCCGTGAAACTTCCACAGGCTTTTCCAGCAGATTTGCACCTGCACTCAAAAAAGTCAAAATTTTTACACATAGACCCCATCAAACGGGAGAAATTGGCCCGGATTGCTCTCATGTGCGTTACGGGGCATCGTTTCTCTCGCGCCGAATTCTCTCGAGCTGGGAAATCGCTCATTTTTGCGTCGCCAAATATCGTACGAACGCCGTGAAACTTCCACAGGCTTTTTCAGCAGATTTGCACCTGCACTCAAAAAAGTCAAAATTTGTACACATAGACCCCATCAAACGGGAGAAATTGGCCCGGATTGCTCTCATGTGCGTTACGGGGCATCGTTTCTCTCGCTCCGAATTCCATCGAGCTTGGAAATCGCTCATTTTTGCGTCGCCAAATATCGTACGAACGCCGTGAAACTTCCACAGGCTTTTCCAGCAGATTTGCACCTGCACTCAAAAAAGTCAAAATTTTTACACATAGACCCCATCAAACGGGAGAAATTGGCCCGGATTGCTCTCATGTGCGTTACGGG